>NC_054474.1:2080353-2195353 GCF_017639515.1 Carcharodon carcharias
TGGGAGGAGGTAGTCAAGAGCGTGGCATGTGCAATGCACTTGGGTTCAATGCCGCAAAAGAGTCAACAACCTCCTGCGTACGGGGAGGGTGAGTACCATGTTGGCTGAGGGCACAATGCAGCAGTCATCCCTTCCCCCCAAGGCACCCACCTCTCACCCCAAAAACTCTGAGTGCAGTTACAGTATTGAATCCCTCTCAGCATGTTTCCCCTGCTGGGTGGGCCAGCAGATATTGCCCATGCCTAGTTCACCCTGAGAGGGTCGTGCTGAGATGGGCTCTGCACCTGCAGCATGTGTTAAACTGACACCCACAGTACTGTTTTAGGGGCTACCTCAAGGGTCTGCACCTAGGTGCAGTGCTGGAACTGCAGAACATGTCAGAGTCAGGCTGCGGACATGCTGGAGGAGAGTTTCCAGCTAGCGAGGCGCCCATCCATTTGCTGCCCTTTGCATTCCACGTGCTTGTACCTTATTGCTTTGCAAGGTTAGACCATGTGCTGCCGAATGTGATGGAGGCAGCATTTGGGTAAGGGGAGGGGTCAGCCCTGGCTTCTTTGTGTGAGTGTGGGGCAGCTACAAGGTAATGAAGATCTGGAGCCCTGCAGTGTCCCACTCTGGCTGGGTTGGCAGGGCTGCAATGGGAATCCAGGTACAGGCTGGACTAATCGATGCTCTTCTCTCCTTTTCAGGAGAAGACTGCACACAATAACACAGAGTGCATGTGGACTGCTGGAGGCCAGGCCCTGTTGGTCATTTTGACTCCTTTCAAACAGCATTGGTCTGGAGAGGCGCCATAACCCCAAGTCCACTGGTGGCGGTGAAGCTGGGGTGCTATGGGGAGCTGTGTTTGGTGAGCACTGAGGTCACCATGTGTGTCCCAGCAGCCATGGCAGTGCTGAATGTCCAGTGATTGAATTTTGCAACATGGGTTGACCATTGGTTATGGAAGGATGAGCAGATAATGATCTAGGGGACAGGGATACACATTCACATTGTCTCCGTGTTAACTGATCCAATGTCCTTGTTCTTCCTTTCAGCATCAGCAGAGCAGGGCCAGGAGGAGGAGACAGAGGGACCCCCCTCTCACACCTGAGGGCCCAGAACATATCGACTCACCAGCCTCACACCATCTCTGCCAGGCAGGCACCAGCACAGATACTAGCACCTCGGTGGGGCGCAGCAGTGAGGGCACTTCACAGTTGCTGGAGGTGCGGGCGGAGACAGAGGGTGCCCATGGCACCGACAGTTGCAGGACTGCTGGGAACCAGGTAATTGCTTGGTCGGTGACTGATGCTGTGCCTCTGGAGTTGTTCGTGAGGCAGCAAATGCTGGGAGTCCAGCAGAATGTGCTGGTGGATCTGGCGGAGGGTACATGAGGCAATGAGCCTCATGGCCAAGCACCATGCTTCCTCCATGGAGAGAGTGGCAACGCTCGTGGGAAGGGTCCTCCAAGAGAATAATCAGGGCTTCCTGGGGATGCACTCGGACCAGCAAGCCCTCACAGCGGCAGTGACCTTAGCTGGTCAGTGCCAGTATGGGAGATGGTTTGGGCACCAAGTATCCCAGTTCGGTGCCCATCCATCCACAGTGAGCAGGGAGGTCCAAAGTGACCTCACGTTGGCGCAGCAGCGGCCTGGCATCTCTGCGGGCACCTCTCAGGGTGCGCCAGATAAGGGCAGCAGCTCCTTAACCCCTCTGCCAGTGAGTGTGGCATCTGATGAAGCTGCTGCAACTGGGGAGATGCCAGCTGCGGAACTGGCAGCTCCCTCCCAGGTGGGGCCAGCACAGGCTCCACGGGCCAGAGGACGGCCACCAAGGTCATCGAGGCCAACAGGACAGCAGGGTCAGCAGCTGGCTCAGAAGCCGGTACCAGTGATGGGGGAGGCCCTAGATGTAGCACCTGTAAGAGTAAATTTTAGGCACACCATGGGATTCTCACTGGTGCTTTTATGTTACCCCATGTTAGTCCATTAAGACTTGGTGTGATGTGGAACATTTTTTGTTGGTTTCTGAAGTTCATTTTGTAACCTCATTAACTGTTGACGTGTGATCATGGCTCAGGGTGATTCCTTCCTTCTGCAGGTGGACCCATGATGTTATGTGGTGACTTGTTTGGCATTGAGCCTGATTAACAAGGCCCATAGTTAATGTTCCTACCCAGGCAGGTTTAGCACTCAGGTACCGAGTATGGAGCCTACAGCCTAGGCTTGTCCGGGACGTCTATCTGTGGTGTGTTAGCTGAAGGTTCTATGGATTAAAGCCTCCCGGGTGTCCCTGCCTCCCTGGAGTATGCCTGGGTCAGCGTCTAGCCCCTCAGCATTTCCCTGTGTGTGCTCATCCTCGGACTCACTGCTGGACTCATCGTGTGCAGCCGCAGCCACTGTGTCTACATCTTCTTCCTCCACTGAGTTCCCCCTTTCCAGTGCCAGATTGTGCAGAGCGCAGCATGTAACCACTATCAGTGACACATGTACTGGAGTGTGCCCCCTGAGCGGTCCAGGCATCGGAAGCGCATCTTGAGAAGACCGATGGTTCTCTCCACCACAGCCCTTGTGGTGCCCTGGCTCCTATTGTACCACTGCTCAGCTTCTGTTCTTGGATGGGGGAGAGGGGTCATGAGCCACCTTCTTAGGGGATAGCCCTTGTCACCCAGCAGCCAACCGTCCAGCACACCGGGGTCACCTGCTGGCGCCTTGATGGCCACATGTGTACAGTCTATAGCACCCTGGACACGGGGGAAGCCAGCAATCGCTGCGAAGCCTCTAGCTCGCTCTGTCTGTCTGGCCTTGTCTGTAAACCCAGGCAGCAGGATAGTGGCCTCTTCTGCGGCCCCTTCCGCCTTGGACTACCTGTTGGCTGTGCACCCCTTGTGCCTGCGCCTGTCCTCCCAAAGGTGGCTCCCCTGGAGGCTGAACGTGGACTCCTGGCCTCCTCACCCTCCCTTCCTCCACAGAGGAGGTGCCTCAGGTGAATAGCACAACTCTTATTCCCAGGCTAAGGGAAGGCTTCCAGAAGCCTGCAGGCACCAAAAAGGATCTTCACTGTGGAGTCCTGACCTGACGGCTCTTACTCCTGTCCATGGGTTTTGATATCAGTTTTTAAGTATTCCTGCTCACACAGGCAAGTAGCAGTATCTTTTGCAATTAAATATCTCGCAGATACCATTCGTGATCCCACTCACCCCTCTTATCCCACCCATGGACGAGGTTTATACAAATCTCTCCTACCCACCTGCCCATTGTGCCCGTGTGACATCCTGAAGATCGCCCGGGCTGTGAAATTGCTGTGAAATTGCTGTCTCCAGGGCCTTAAGCACCTGGTTAGTTAATGGCGGGTGCGCATCAGAGAACATTGTACACTTGCCCGACTAAATATCACGATGGCGCGCAGTGACATGGGGGCGCTCGCCTGACATCACCGCGCGTCATTTTACACGTCAGCGTGTGGGGTCCAACCCCACATGCCAACGAGAAAATCCTGGCCCATGTTGTTTATAGTGGAATGTATTCCACATCCATGAGGCAGCTAAATGGAACCAGCTTCCAGTAGCTGAAAAACAAAGTCAAACCACCTGCCTTTTGCTTCAATTTTTACTCATCCGTGCTTTTGTTACCTCTAGACTCAACAATTCCAACGTTTCATACTTTTTTTCAAATTCCTCCATAGCTTTGCCACCCTCCTGCACCCACCCACCCCCACAACCGCTCCCCTCCCCCAATCTCTATAACCTCCTCGAAACCTATAATCCTCTGAGATACCTGTGCTTCTCCAATCCTGTTCTCTTGCGCATCCTTGATTTTAATCACTTCACAATCGCCTGCAGCTGCCTTGGTCCTAAGCCATGGACTTCCCTCCCTAAACATCTTTCCCTCTCTACTTCTCTCCCATCCTTTATAATGAGCCTTTAATCCTTCCACTTTGACCAGAATTCATGTCACCTGTCTTCTTATCTCCTTATATGGCTCGATGTCAAATTGTTTTTGATAAAATTCCTGTGGAGTGCCTTGGGATATCTTGCTGTTTAAAGGCAGCTTTAAAGGTACAAGTTGTTGTTGTATATGCGATGAGATTTGTTCCAGGCATCTGTGCAATGGGATTGCAGTTTATTTATTAAGGTCTTCCATGAGTCCTGAAGGAACATGTTTATAATTTCACCGCACAATTTTCTCCAGAGCAGAAAATCAACACGACTACTTACAGAATGTAATTACGCATTGTGAATGGGAAAGGTCTTAGCCCATTGAGTCCTTAGTGTAACCATAACAACACCCATGTACTGGCTGCCTATAAGGATTCTGGGATATTACTTCCATCGCAGTACAAAAGAAACTGTTCAAGACTCAATATGAGAAAAGATTGTAAAAACGATTCAGTAAAAGGTCAAGTTTCTTTTTTCAATTTCAACACTATCAACGTAAATAAAGTTGAAATGGAATTCTGCACAACGTCCTGGAATGTAATATTTATTTCAGGACTGATGGAAACCTACAAAAGAACATAAGAAATAGGGGCAAGGGTAAACCAAAATGCCCCTCAAGCCTGATTCAATACAACCATGGCTACTCCTCTACCTGAAATCGACCTTCCCTCCCTGTTCTCATTCCCCTTGATTCAGCCACTGTATGTTAAAGATAATCTGTTGCACTCTTAACAGGATGTTTTCTGTTTTTTTTTCATGGGATGTGGGTATCACTGGCAAGGCTGGTATTTACTGTCCATCCCTAATTACCCTTGAGCTGAGTGGAATGCTAGGCCATTTCAGAGGGCATTTAAGAGTCAACCACATTGCTGTCCATTGAGAGTCAAATGATGGACAGACCTGGTAAGAACAGCAGATTTCTTTCCCAAAAGGGCAATTTACAACAATTGATGATATGGTTATCATTCCTGAGACAAGTTAATTTGAACAAATTTAAATTCTACTCACCATGTTGGGACTTAAACTAATGTCCCCAGGGCATTACCCTGGGCCTCTAGATTAAGAGCCGAGTGACATTATCTCCACACCACCTGATGTTATGCAGTGAGAATAAAACATTTTATTACCTAAAGATAATTATGTGGTATAATTAACATCAAAGTTGCAGATAGTTGTGATAATCTGGGGAGATTACTGGCCTGAAAATGCCCAGTAAGAGGAAGCAGTACATCCTGACGTGTCCACTGAGATGTGCCTCTCCACCATTGTCCAGCCTGCTTAAGCTCAGGAAGTCTGGGGAAGGCAATTAATGAAGCAGGATTTTGATGATTGGGTGGAGATTCAAGATGCCAGCTCACCACCACCTTCTCAAGGGCAATTAGGGATGGGTAATAAATGCTGGTCTGGCCAGATTCACATTCCTTGAATGGATATTAAAATGGTGGGGGTATGGGTAGTGTGATGTCAGGTTCCCTACACCTGCCCTACTTTGGGAAAGCGCTTGCTCCAAGTGACCCCCTGCCTCAGGATTTTTAAAAATTCTCCTCTGATGTTTACTGTTTTAGTCTCTAATAACATCCTAGATGCCAGCCCAAGGCGGAATCCATTACTGACGGGGTTTGGAAGGTGCCCACGATCTGACCAGGCTCCAACTAGAAGCCAAAGTGCAGCAACTATTAACTTGGAAAGCCCCATCTCTGCCATCGTTCTCTTTGCAGCCCTCTGTCTTGTATTAATGTCCATTTACCACAGCTTTGGATCAATCATTTCCATTGTGTTCAGAAAATTCTGGGGCAAAGGAAAGCAAAGAGTATTGAAGAGTCTTAATTCCTTTTACCATCGTGGCCTGTATTTAAGTTCATTCCACACTGATGGATGGAATGTTTTCTCCTGAGGTCTTTATATGAAATGATTTAGCCAATCTCACTCCAGTTGAATACTGACTCTAATGGTAGCTTTACTCAAAGAGATCACAGCATGGTCGATGTGGGAAAGGTAAAAATGTTGGGATAGATTGTCAACTTCACCATTTGGCTCAGATGCGCCATATAGAACCCGTTTGATGTTCATTCTACTGGTGGCTCGACTAAGGGCATGCAATCTTCCCCAATGGACTACTGTACAGGATGGCGTAGTATATATGGTGGGGCTGTACAGGATGGCGTGGTATATATGGTGGGGCTGTACAGGATGGCGTGGTATATATGGTGGGGCTGTACAGGATGGCGTGGTATATATGGTGGGGCTGTACAGGATGGCGTGGTATATATGGTGGGGCTGTATAGGTTGGCGTGGTATATATGGTGGGGCTGGCTGATTTTCTGAGTTTGAAGCTGATGTTCATTCCTCTGGGAGAGTAAAGTGAGGTTAACTCTGCATCGTACCAGCTGTGTATCCTGGGAGTGCTGGATGCTGTCATTACGACCGGGATAGGAGTAGTGCACAGTTTATCTGGCTGCACCACTCCACAGATCATACCATTAATGTAAACGTTTAATTCACTCATCAAAATGGCCAATTCATGACTGTTAGACCCAGGATAAAAGAGACTTGAACCAGGTTTCTTTCAATAAACATCAAACTTATTAGTTTATTGTAAAACCAGCCTTGTTGAATAGAAAGGCAAAGCTTATTAACATACAGTATGGAATCGACAAGTCTACCAATTCATCTTTCAAGATACCCTAAGGCACACATGCACACACACACACAGACAAACATACACACACACATGCACACACACAGACACACACACAGACATACACACACATACACACACACAGAGACACATACACACAGACACACACACACAGACACACACACAGACACATACACGCACACACAGACACACACACAAATACACATACATGCACACACAGACACACACACACATACACAAACACACAGACATGCACACACAGAAACACACACAGACATGCACACACATACACACACACAGACACATACACACAGACACACACACACAGGCATGCACACACATACATGCACACACAGACATACATGCACACACAAACACACACACACATACACACACACACAGACATGCACACACATACATGCACACACAGACACACACACACATACACACACACAGACACACACACACAGACACACACACAGACATGCACACACATACACACACACAGACATATACACACAGACACACACACACAGACATGCACACACATACATGCACACACAGACATACATGCACACACAAACACACACACACACATATGCCAACAAAACAAAATAGAGAAATTCTGCCAATGGTTAAAAGTCAATGGTTCAAGGGAAAAAGGAAGATGATGGAGTCCTTGAAATGTTATCTCGGCTATATAGCTGGTCTCTCAGCACTGATCCATGAAACAATCAATGACTCTTACACTGTTTCTCAGGCAGGTTCAAGGAACACCTGCAGGTACCTAATTCCAATTCATAGAGTGACTTAGGAGCAGCTTGTATTCACTGCTGGCTGTGGACTGGCTCTGGACTGTAAAAAGTCTGCTGTCTTCCTTCACAAGCAGTTGGTCCTTCTTTTCAAAGCAAAACCACAACCAACTTTTAGAAACCAACACAAGAATACAAGAACAAAAACAAAACTACTTGGAAAAGCTCAGCAGGTCTGACAGTATCTGCGGAGAGGGATACAGTTAACATTTCGAGTCTGTATGACCCGTCATCAGAACTAAAAAATATAGACATGATATGAAATATAAGCTGGTAGAGGGGGGTGGGACTGGTAGAGCTCGATAGGGGGCCAGTGATAGGTGGAGGCCAAGAAAAGATTGCCAAAGATGTCATAGACAAAAGGACAAAGGGCTGTTGACGGTGGTGATATTATCTAAAGGATGTGCTAACGGGGACATTAAGGGTAGCAAGCAGGACAAGCAAGTGGCAGAAGCCCTAGTGGGGGTGGGGTGGGGGTGGGGTGGGGGGAAAGGGATCGAAATGGGCTAAAAGGCCACCCCACCAGCCTTCACGTTCAAAGGATCATCTTCCGCCATTTCAGCCAACTCCAGCATGATGCCATCACTAAACACATCTTCCCTTTACCCTCCACTGATGGCTTTCCGCAGGGATCATCTCCTCCAGGACACCCTGGTCCACTCCTCCATCACCCCCTACACCTCAGATCCTGACCATGGCACCTTCCCATGCAACTGCAGAAGGTGTAACACCTGCCCCTTTACTTCCCCTCTTCTCACTGTCCAAGTGCTTCACTTGCACTTCCCTCAACTTAGTCTACTGCATTCGCTGCTCCCAATGTGGTCTCCTCTACATCGGAGAGACCAAACGCAGACTGGGTGACCGCTTTGCAGAACACCTTCGGTCTGTCCGCAAGCATGACCCAGACCTCCCTGTCGCTTGCCATTTCAACACTCCACCCTGCTCTCATGCCCACATTTCTGTCCTTGGCCTGCTGCAATGTTCCAGTGAAGCTCAACACAAACTGGAGGAACAGCACCTCACCTTCCGACTAGGCACTTTACAGCCTTCCGGACTGAATATTGAGTTCAACAATTTCAGATCATGAACTCTTTCCTCCATCCCCACCCCTTTTCTGATCCCCTTTTTCCAATAATTTATAATGTTTTAACAAATATATTTTTCTTTTCCCACCTATTTTTAAATTTATTTTGATTTATTGTTTCATCTCCACCTTTTAGCCCTTTTTGATCCCTTATCCCACCCCACCCCCACTAGGGCTATCTGCCACTAGCTTGTCCTGCTTGCTACCCTTAATGTCCCCATTAGCACATCCTTTAGATAATATCAACACCCCTTTGTCCTTTTGTCTATGACATCTTTGGCAATCTCTTCTTTGCCTCCAACTATCACTGTCCCTCTATCGAGTTCTTCCTGTCCCACCCTCTTCTACCAGCTTATATTTCATCTCATTTCTATATTTCTTAGTTCTGATGAAGGGTCATACGAATTTAAAATGTCAACTGTGTCCCTCTCCGCAGATGCTGTCAGACCTGCTGAGATTTTCCAGGTATTTTTGTTTTTGTTCTAGATTTCAAGCTTCCGCAGTATTTTGCTTTTACAAGAATACAAGAATTAGGAACAGGAGTAGGCCATTCAGCCCCTCAAACCTCCTCCGCCATTCAATAGGATCAGGGCTGATCTGACTGTGGCCTCAACCCTACTTTCCTTTCTTCCCCTCATAACCCTTGGCTTGCTTACTAATTAAAATCTGTCTAACTCGGCCTTGAACATATTCAACGACCCAGCCTCCACTGCGGTCTTGGGAAAAGAATTGCATAGACTAACAACCCTCGGAAAGGAAAAAAATCCCCTCACCTCAGTATTAAGTGGGAAACTCCATTTTAAACTGTGGAACTTTTAAACTGTGTCACCTGTTTCTACAAAGGGGAAATATCTTCTCATCATCCACCCTGTCAAGTCCTCTCAGGATCTTATATGTTTCAATAATATCACCTCTCATTCTTCTAAACTCCAATGGATACAAGTCCATCATGACTAACCCTTCCTCATCATCCCAGAAACCAGTTGAGTGAATCTTCTCTGAACTGCTTCTATTGCAATTGTATCCTTCCTTTAGTAAGGAAACCAAAACTGTACACAGTACTCCAGATGTGGTCTCACAAATGGCCTGCACAACTGGAGCATAGCTTCCCCTTGCAATAAATGCCACCATTCAATTTGCTTTCCTAATTACTTGTTGTACCTGCACACAAACTCTTTGAGATTCATGTGCCAGGAAACCCAAATTCCTCTCTATCATAAAGTTCTTCGGTCTCTCTCCATTTAAGTAATATATTACTTTTCTATTCTTCCTGCCAAAGTTGACAAATTCACATTTACCCACATTATACGCCATCTGCCAATTTTTTGTCCATTTACTTAACCTATCTAAATCCTGCTCGATACCCATTATGTCCTCTTGACAACCTACTTTCCTACCTATCATTTCATCAATTTTAGCCACTGTGCTTTAAATCCTTCATCCAAGTCATTGATGTAGGTTGTAAATAGTTGAGGTCCCAGCACTGATCCCTGTGGCACTGCACTAGTCACAGCTTGCCAACACAAAAATTGCCCATGTATCCCTACTCTCTGCTTCCTGTTAGCAAACCCGACCTCTATCCATGCTGATATGTTACCCCCTACCCCTTGAGCTTTTATTTTAGTAACCTATAATGTGACACCTTGTCAAATGCATTTTGGAAATCCAAGTACACCACATCCACAGGTTATCCTTTACCCATGTTGCTTGTTACTTCCTTGAAGAATTGTGTCAAGGAAATATGATTTTTTCCTAATATTACTGTGGGATACTTTAGAGAAGGCTTGTAGAAGCTGTGTTGTGTGTGTGTGTTCGTGTGTGTGTATCTTTTGTCTGTGAGATGAATTTAGTTAAATTAGAGACAGTCAGACTGCTAGGTTTGAATCATCAATGGGTTAAGTGTAAAAAACAAGCATTTTGAAATGGGGATGGGTAAGCTGAGGTGAGGTCTCAGCAAATACATTCTGAATGGAATTTGCATTTGTAGATAAACTGAGAGGTTGTTTGATTTTCAAAAGAACATGATAAGGTGTTTTACAACTGGCAACATAAATAAGGCAAAGTTATTAAGTTTAATTTTACTGAAAGTGCTGGCTTCAGTGTGATTTGAACAAGCTGAGTGAGTGGGCAAATGCATGGCAGATGCAGTATAATGTGAATAAATATGAGGTTATCCACTCTGGTAGCAAAAACAGGAAGGCAGATTATCTGAATGGCTATAAATTGAGAGAGAGGAATGTGCAACGAGACCTGGGTGTCCTTGTACACCAGGCGCTGAAGGTAAACATGCAGGTGCAGCAGGCGGTAAAGAAGGCAAATGGTATGCTGGCCTTCATAGCCAGAGGATTCGAATACAGGAACAGGGATGTCTTGCTGCAATTATACAGGGCCTTGGTGAGACCACACCTGGAATATTGTGTGCAGTTTTGGTCTCCTTATCTGAGGAAGGATGTTCTTGCTATAGAGGGAGTGCAGCAAAGGTTTATCTAACTGATCCCTGGGATGGTGGGACTGACATATGAGGAGAGATTGAGTCGATTAGGATTATATTCGCTGTAGTTCAGAAGAAGAGGGGGTATCTCATAGAAACCTATAAAATTCTAACAGGACTAGACAGGGTAGATGCAGGAAGGATGTTCTCGATGGTGGGGGAGTCCAGAACCAGGGGTCACAGTCTGAGGATATGGGGTAGACCATTTAGGACTGAGGTGAGGAGAAATTTCTTCACCCAGAGAGTGGTGAGTCTGTGGAATTCGTTACCACAGAAAGTAATTGAGATCAACACATTGTATGCTTTCAAGAAGGAGTTAGATATAGCTCTTGGGGTGAAAGGGATCAAAGGGTTTCGAAGGGCCGAATGGCCTACTACTGCTCCTAGTTTCTATGTTTCTATAAGGATAACATGAAAGATTTTTATATTCTGGGAAACGTAACTTCCAAAGCAAGGTTGAAACAATGGGATTTACATATAAAAAGGGAGAAAATATAATTAAAGAAAGATGGAAAGCTGTATGCAATGTGGCCTTGTGAGATCTTGAGAGGTGGACTGTGTGAAATAGACCTGTTAAATAGCAGCCTCTAGCCACCCCAGAGAAGTACTGGTTTGGTCCAGAGTGAAAGGTTTTGTTAAAAACCTTAGACCTCCATTGCTGAGTGAGAGGGAGAGAGAAGCTGTGAAATACCTTCCTTATAGCAACAGTGGGTTCTTGTAGTAATATTGTTGGATGTTTTTATAGATTAAGAATCTATATAATCTTTTGCCTGAAACGAGTGGGAAGTTGGGAGTCTAGTTAAGTAATTAAGGGAACTGTTGTAAGTTTAACTGTGTAACTGTAATCTTATGCATTAACTTTTCTTTTGTTAATAATTGTTTTAATACTCTTTAAAATATCTAAAAGTGATGTGGGCTCTTTACTTCTGACTTCAGTGTACATGCCTTCTTGAAATAAATACAGATTACAAAATTGTTGTGATGGCTTGACCAAGTTTCCCTTTGGGATTTGGTCAGCCCGGCAATTACCACCGGCCATATCATTAAAATTGTAATAAATTAGTCAAATTTCACAAAATCATGCTTGATTGTATTAAGATTTTCTAAATGTCCTATTATTACCTCCTTAATCTTAGCATTTTCAACGTGACAGACATTAGGATAACTGGTCTACAGTTTCCTGTTTTCTATTTCCCTTCTTTCTTGAATAGAACAGCACAAAAATATCACACCTTAAAATTCAACAAAAAGTATGAACAAAAATTTGAATTATAATGAAAACATATTGTTCCTTTAATGTTGTTGTTGAATGCTGGTACTTAACAAAGTGGGTAAACATTAACATTCTTAGCGCCAGTCACGATTTGTGAACGAACTACGTCCAATTATAATTAGATAAACTGGGAAATAGCCAGTTAAGAGACAACAATTTAGTCTGATTAGGTGATGGATGGGACCTGACGATATTGGTTTTGTCTTGTCCTTTTGCGCTTATGCATTGTATGCACACTGCTGTAAGTGCTTCGTACTATCCCTGTAACAAGCTGTCACAATTTGCAGTCATGCAAATGATCTATAGCAAGACTCATTCATGCTGTTCCATTCTGCAATTTGTAGGCACCAAGTAGTTATCCTCCTGTGGCATTTACAAGGCCCTGTTTTCTTCAGGCGTTGAAACCTGGAGCATCGTTTAAGAAACATCTGTGTTTGTAGTCAGCCAGAGTCCCACAACAGATAAAGGTTTCCTTCTTGTTTGTTACAGAAGAATCAGAAGAGCTGAGCCCCAGAGGATCAACAGGCAGATTAGTTTCATAGTCAAGTCTGACACTCCTGGTTACCATCAATTTAGGTTTAACAAACATCTGCTGTATGTCCTGTGCAAGGAGCTAAATGGAGTTTATCATGAATTTATCAATAAAATAAATACACCTCTTAATGCTTTGCTGCCAGACTACCTCGTCTAGCTCCTAATATTCTCTTGTGCACAATATGAAATTTTTAGCACATTTTTTGCAGTGACATAGTAACTGTATGTTAGCATTGATCTACAAACTATAGAGCTCTGTACATTTGCAATCAAATCTATAAACTCGCATGTTGAGAAAAGTCATTGTAAACTTCAGTTCTCCAATCCATCTCCTTTTTAACATCCTTTACCCTGTTCATTAAAAAGATTTGATCAGAAGATTTCGATCCGTGAATGATTTCAAAGTAAATTTTTGGACACTATATGGTGTGTTTGGAGATCTGCAACATCCAATCATAGCAGAGTGACTATTGACAAAGGAACTGAAAAGCAGAAATCTATCGCAAAAAGCAATGGATTACTTGTCAGAGAATGTTTAAACTGTGTCTTGGTCTGTGCCCATTTCTAATCGTCGCAATATATTCAAGGCCTGGAACCAATGTCGAGAATGCCATGGACTGATCCCTAGAGTGTCATATAGCAGATCTTTGGAGAAGCGTGCACATTTCCAATCTTGAGAGGAAACAGTTGAAAGACCTAATAGGAGTAATAAATAACAACAACAAAAAATTGCCTTATATAGCACTTTTAACATAGCAAAACATCTCAAGGTGCTTCCCAGGAGCATTATCAAACAGGATTTCTCACTGACCTCCATAGGGAGGCATTAGAATAATGACCAAAAGCTCAGCCAATGAGCCTGGGCAGCTGAAGGCACAGTCACCAATAATGGAGCAATGGAAATCAGAGATACACAACTGGCCAGAATTGGAGGAGCACAGAGATCTCGGTACAGTTGCAAGGCTAGAACAGGAGATTGCAGAAATAGGGAGGAGTAATGCCAGGGAGGGATAAGAAGACAATTTTGGAATTTTTAACATTGAGATGCTGCTAGACTGGGAGCCAATATGGGTCTGTGAACACAAGGGTGACAAGTGAACGGAACTTGATATGAGTTAGGACATGGGCAGCAGAATTTGGATGATCTCAACTTTACAGAGGGTGAATGACTAGGAAATTAGTAGCAAATAAGATAGCAAATTCAACAGACAACATAAATTATACAGTGGAGAAAGGAACACAGGTTCATACCTGTAAATTTCAAATTGGTATTTGTAAGTTCATCTGACTAAAGGGTGAGTGACACATGGGATCGACATGCAGGTATGGGTTTGTGGAGCAAGTAACTTGAATTCATTTAAGACACTGTGGACACACTGATAAGTTTTTTTTTAAATCCCTTTTTGGTTGGATGCTCTAAGATGGATGGAATGGATTCTTTCAACCACATGTAGCTTGGAACCTTATGATTTGGCAGTACAGAACTTGGGTGTTGCTGAAAAGAGAGACATATCCTCAAGGGCACTCAGGGATGGGCAATAAACATTGGCCTAGCCAACCAAGCCCACATCCCATGAACGAATAAAACAAAATATTGCTGAAGCTTTTCATCTTACATTCATCAGGAAAAAGGCTAAATTTCAAACAATCACAACAATTTACACTCCAAGGGAAAAGGTATGGATTGGTTTGCAAGTTGACCCTGATTGGCCAAGGAGTTCCCATAGAGAAGGGAACTGGGAACTACAGATTCCCCAAGCTTCCAGGAAATTCAAAAAAGGTGCAAAGCTTAAACATATTCCTTTTGTTTGCAGAGAATGGGGCCCTGTGTATGAATGTATATTGCAAAAATGAGCCACATTATGAGCTTGACTGATTATCTTAAATTGGTTGTTAGTGTAGCTATTAGCACACTCAGGATTGTTCAGAAAGTGCTGCCCACTCGCAGAATCACATCTAACAGCAGACATTTTGTTTTGGGAATTGCAAGTGTGGGCTGGTTGTATACGATCTGTACTCTGCCTGTTATGAATAACTGACAGAATGTGTTGTTTTCAATAACCTGGGTGCATGGGGAGCCTATCATTCCCCGCAGGGCCAGGGAGAGAAATCATGAACCCTGGTGTTTCTCCTCTTTCCGGGCCACTTATTCCCCACATCCCCCCACTTAACCCTTCCTCTCAATGCATGATTTTCCCCTTTTCAAGATTCACCAATTAATTCACCAACCACAGAAATGCCCCAGTAAAATGGTAATGCCCATTGTTGGCATCTGGTTATAAATATCATTGGATATATATGCAGCATAGGTCATTAGTATTAAGAGCATTAACAATATAATGCAATGTTAGTTTGTGTGCACCTTATAGATGATCCCACTGTGACTATTAAATAAACTAGAGAGTACAAATTTAACTTTATCAGCATCATGCAATATTGTTAATTTGACAGGAAAACATCAATTAGTTATTTATAACACTGTGCAGATGATAGCAGCAATTTCAGTGACTGCGTCAGCCCTCATAATTCTGCACATTGCACCATATGGACACAGTGACAGTAAATTCATATTTGTGGGATATATTAAATACTTGCAACTCAGATAAACTGCACAAGATCTTTTCCATTCTTTACAAGAATTATATGACTTTCTCCTGCCTGGGTGCATGATATTATTCAATATAATTATCTCACAGAAGGGGCATAATTGGATTCTATTTTGTCAGTAATCTCACAGGGTAGAAAAATCAAATGACTCCTGAGCAACAAAGTGGAATGATTGAACAACACAGGTCTTCACTGTCAGTGAGAATCATTGGATCTTTCAGGTATCTCTGTGCAATACCACTTTTAAGAGGTCAGAGGACAAAGACTGAATAGTTTACTATTTTATCTGTGTTTTCTTGATTAGCAAGTCTGTAGACTCTGCTGATTGTTGCTTCTCACTACAATATATTTTCAATATCTATCATGCAACACTACTTTATCGCGATATTTCATTCCTCAAAATGATCGTAAAAGCACCAAAATAGAGAGGGATAATAGGTAAGTAGACAAAAGGACAAGATTGAAGTCAATGGAAAAGACTCTTGAGAATCATTTGCAGGATAAAGCAGGTTACTGATTCACTATGAGCCCATTACACACTTTTGCGCTGACAATTTCACTCCACAAAGCCTGCCCATATTAAACATTCATTAGCAACAAAATAAACAGAACTCCAGCCATGATTCCACCCTCTGTTTGAAAAATGATTATGGATGACAAAGGCCATCTAGCCCAGCTCATATCATTGATCAAGAATGACATTGGAATATACGTATTAAGATCAGGAGTAAGCCATTCAGCCCCTCAAGTCTGCTTCATCATTTGATAACATTGCCTATATTACACCAGTGGCTAAAACTAAAAAGTATTTAATTGCTGTAAAATGATTTGCGACATCATGAACGGTGCAATATAAATGTAGGTTTTGTCTTTATTTCATTACACCTGCATGCAGTTGGCAGAGTGACTATAGCAATGGTGAAATTGGAGGCCCAATGCTGATTCTTTAAGGATAATTAAATACAGAGCAATCAACTGATGTTAGGAAAGTGGCTATAAAGAAATCACCACATTCCCAAAACAATTCAACTCTGTAGTTAATACAATCTTACCATTCTGATTTCTCAATCATCATCTACTCCTTTTACACTAATGACTCTATCCCCTGAATTTTTCATGCAGACATGTACTGGAATAGGAAAAATGTAGATTGAGTTGTTGATCTGAAATTTTCAGAGAAGAATTTTACAAAGTACATAAATTCAGTAGCTAACACAAGAACTGTGTTTCTCTTCCCTCAGAAACTATCACACAAATTGTGTTGTACCCTGTGAATTCACAAGCTAAAATGGAAAAATATAATTAATAAATAAGAAACTACAGCAGCAAAAACAGAGGGACACCCCTTCCTCATGCCACACCTGCTACTCCACCTCCCCAAACCCCCAACCTTCCCTACCCCTTCAATGCCTCCAACATTTCCCACTCCTCCATCAACCACAACTTCCTCCCCAGCCCTCCAATAGCTGGGTAGATGCCAGCGTTGTAGCTGTACTGGGACAGATTGGTTAGGGGTGGAAGGTTCTGGAGCCCAAATCTTCAGTTCTAATCGTTGGAGTATTGTGAGGACCCATAGCCTTTTAGTATCCAGTGCAGCATCCAGAATCGAATTGGCTGAACACTGGCATTTGTGATGCTGGGGACCTCCGGGGGAGGCTGAGATGAATCATCCACTTGGCATTTCTGGCTGAAGATGGTTGCAAATGTTTCAGCCTTAACTTTTGTACAACAACAACACTGGCATCTACCCAGCTATGTGGAAAATTGCCCAGGTAAGTCCTATACACCACAAGAAGCAGGACAAATCCAATCCAGCCAATTACTGCCCCATCAGTCTATCTTCGATCATCAGTAAAGTAATGGAAGGGGTCATCAACAGTGATATCAAACAGCACTTGCTTAGCAATAACCTGCTCACTGGTGCCCAGTTTAGATTCTGCCAGGGCCACTCAGTTCCTGACCTCATTACAGCCTTAGTTCAAACATGGACAAAAGAGCTGAACTCCCGAGGTGAGGTGAGAGTGACTGCCCTTGACACCAAGGCAGCATTTGACCGAGTGTGGCATCAAGGAGCCCTAGCAAAACTGGAGTCAATGGGAATCAGGGGTAAACCTCTCCACTGGTTGGAGCCATACCTAGCACAAAGGAAGATGGTTGTGGTTGTTGGAGGTCATCTCAGCTCCAGGACATCACTGCAGGAGTTCCTCAGGGTAGTGTCCTCCCCCAATCAGTTGATCAGAATTGGGGATGTCCACAGATGATTGTACAATGTTTGAAACTGTGGGGAAATTGATATTTAATGATTGTTTTAGTTTAGTTTACACATAATCAAAGTATATTAATCAGTTAACCTAATAGTATATTATCCTTTCTAAACTGTAACCAATAGAGGACTTCAATATTTAATATCATGTGACTCTGCTTAACTTCATTTGACAGAGGAGTACACCATGGACTGGAGAGGCCCCTATTGTACTTATTTCCATTTCACAGAGACACGTTGCAAGAATTTGCCACTTTCAAAGTTGAATGGGTGTGTTTACTTCCTTTCACCTTACAAAGTCTTTATCAAAACCTGGTGTTATCAGCACAGGATAGTTAAAAGGGATTTACTGTACAGAGAGGAGGAAAAATAACAACAGCTGTGCATTACATTAAGTTAGTTTTAATTTGAAGTGTTTTAGAAAAATGCATCATTTGTATTAGAGATAACCTGCGTAACAGTGTGTTATCAGTTTTGTAACTGTACGATCCTTTTAGACTTTTCAATCACTCAAGACTATGTATACAGTAATTTTGGTTTTATTTAATGTGTAATGTCCCTTTAAGAATAATACTTGTTAGGCAAGATCACATAATCTGTAGTGACCATTAGGAGATTAGCTGGGGCTACCTCAGGAATCAGTGTAGAGATGGAGTTGGAGTTGAAAGCACACGTGTAGTTGTTGCTGAGTATATTGCAGATAACCTTAATGTTTCCATCCAAGAAGTGTCTGCAGATCAACTCTATCAACAATAGTATAACTCAGCCACCTTACAATAAACTAGCAACAAGGGAAAAACAGGATTGAATGGAAGAAATCAAGTTAAAAAGAAATCAGCACTCTGCCTCACCCAGTGATTTTAAGTAACAAGCTCCATTAGAATTGAAGAAGTTATTCTATCTCAAAATGCCACAATTTGGGAGAAGTGATCCTTTTGCACTAGTCTTAGATGATTGGTCTCAATACACAGAACATCCCACGTCCTATTTTCAAGCAAATGAGATTATGGGGGAGAGAAGAAGCGAGTGATCCTCTTGAGTGCTTGTGGGAGCAAAACCAACAGTCTGATTTGAAGTTTGACAGCCCCCAGTGCCCCATAGCTGAAGAATTTCAATGAATTGGTGGACCTTGTGAAGGGCCATTTTCAACCAAAGCCCTGAGCCACAATGCAGAGGTTCAGGTATAATTCACCAAATGGAGCCCCAGCTGAGACAATTGCAAGCTACATGGAAAATTGTGAGTTCAGTACGACTCTAAACAACATGCTCAGGGACCGTTTAGTGTGCGGTGTGAATGAGGATTCTATTCAGAAAAGATTATTGTCCGAAGTCAATCTGGATTTCAAGAAGGCGCTAGAGATAGCGCTGACCATGGAAAGCATAGTAAGAGATTCAAAAGCAATTGAGGGTGAGCAAAATGGTGCCGGCCTTCACATTGGGTGGAAACCTCAACCAAATCAAGGCTCCACCGAGAAGCAGGAAACAGCCCCCGCTAGCCGAAGAATAAAGAAAAATAACTCAGCAGTGAAATTGAAGAATAATTTTAATAGAGTGGAAGCAATGAGTCTTTTAGATTGGCAGTTTTAAAAAATCGAATGTTCATATTGTCATAGAAATGGACAGATAATGATGTAGTGCAAGGAAAGATTCAGGCATACTTATAAACAAAGGAAGAAGCCCAATGAAATCTACAATGTAGAAGAGTCTGAAACAACAAATTCAGACATTTACTCATTGTTTAATCTGAAAGTTGGAAAGACAGAACCAACATTTGTCACAGTGAAAGTAAATGGCAAACCTGTTAGAATGGAAGTGGACACGGGAGCTTGCACTACAGTAATTGGGGAACATACTTTCAGATATTTGAATAATGATGACCATCAATTAAGTTTAGAAGAAACAGCTGCCAAGCTAAAAACATATAGAGGTGAAGACATTCAAGTGAAAGGCATAAGCAGAGTAACTGTCCATTATAGAAGCCAATCGGCAAAGCTGCCCTTGATGGTGGTAGCAGGTGAAGGGCCAAGCCTTCTGGGGTGAAATTGGTTAAAGGAGATTAAGATGGAATAGTCTGAAATTTTCCAGTTGAGAGCATGTGAGCTACAAGAACTATTTAAAAAGGACGTCACCGTCTATAAGCATGAATTGGAGAAAATCCAGAGCCTGTAGACATTCATGTGGATCTGGAAGCAACTCCTCATTTATTGAAGGCGAGACCGGTGCCAAAAGCCCTGTGAGAAAAAGTCACCATTGAACTGCACAGACTAGAAAAACTGGGTATTATACAACCCGTTCAGTTCTCAGAACAGGCAGCGCCATAGACCCAGTGACCAGAGCACCTGAATTTGTGAAGACTACATATGGTTAATTAAGTAACTAAGCTAGACAGGCACCCCATCCCAAAAATCAAAGACCTATATGCCAAGCTGTCAGAAGGGACAATGTACACAAAGCTTGACATGAGTCATTTTTACCAACAATTAGGATTGGATAATATCAGTTCTGTCGAAGGGTCATGAGGACTCGAAACGTCAACTCTTTTCTTCTCCGCCGATGCTGCCAGACCTGCTGAGTTTTTCCAGGTAATTCTGTTTTTATTTTTGTTTTGGATAATACCTGTTGGGAATTTGTCTTAATTGATATCTACAAAGGGTTGTACCAATATACACAATTGCCTTTTGATGTCTTCTCTGCTTGTGCCATCTTTCAGAGAACAATGAAAGCTTACTACAGAGACTGCCCCAGGTTGTAGTCAACTTAGAAGATGTTCTCGTAGCAGGATTCACTGAAAAATAGCATTTGTCAAACGTTGAAGTCTTAAAATGTTTTTTCCAGCTAGAGTGTGTTTGTAAAAAGATAAGTGCACCTTCCAAGTGAGGGAAGTAATCTATTTGGGTCACTGAGTAGATTCACAGGGCCTCCACCCAGTCGAGGAGAAAGTGAGAACCATGAGAGAGGCACCTGCATCAAAGAACACCTCAGAGCTCAAAACATCCGTAGGAACGATCAACTATTATTGGCATTTCTTACCCATCTTGTCTACAGTGCTGGACCCCCAGCATTCTCTACTCAAAAAGAACCAACGTTGGTCTTGGGAGGCACCCCAGAAAGAAGCTTTCAGAAAAGTGAAATAATTGTTGCACTCGTCCAATCTGTCAGTGCATTATGACCAGATGAGAGAATTGGTACTGACATGTGATGCATCTCCCTACAGAGTGGGATCAGTGCTCTGTCATTGATGGACAACGGCATGGAACGGCCAATAGGTTATGTATCAAGAACGCTCATCACATCTGAAAAGGGATAATCACAGATAGATAAAAAAGCTCTGTCCATCATCTTTGGTGTCAGAAATTTTACCAGTACGTACACGGCCATCATTTTACAATCCTTTCAGACTATAACCATTGCTAGGATTGTTTAGTGAGGACAAGGCTATACCACCCATAGCCTCAGGTAGAATACAATGATGGGCTTTAATCCTGGCAGCATACAAATACAGTTTTGTACATTGGCCTGGTAATCAAATCGCAAATGTCACAGCTCACTGGGGACAGTGCACTGCAATGTGAAGCCCCATTGTTCCCCGAGCAGCGACAAATGTGAAAACTTTGATTAGACCAACAGATTGCCCCAATTCTACATAACTGTTTAATTTAGGTTAACAGAATTCAAGCACCAGGTTTGTAAACTTAATAAGTAAATAACTATTTATTGAACAATCTGTCATTAACCAGTGGCAAAAGGAAGAAATATGAACTGCTAATTTCTAACTCTATAACCTAAACCCCACCCCTTCTTAAATCCCTATACACACACATACAGGGCACAAATGACACACAAAAACATGGATTTTAAGGGTGGGATACAATAATTCAATAGCACCAATTCCAGAGTACAGGATTCGATGGGTTGATTTTGATCGATGCCTTCAAAATTCCTTTCAGTTCTTGTTGATGACATGAAGTGATCTTCCAGCACTTTCAGTATTTAGTTCACTGGTTGAGCACTTGCTTTTCAATGTCTCTAACAGTGATTTTCCTTTTTGCTTCTTGACAGGGGCTTTCAGAGAAAACAGGTAAAAGAGATATGAGGAGATAAAGCCAGCTAGCTATTATTGTGGAATTACTAGAATCTTCCACACACAGGAGAAAGAGGTTTTAGGTCTTGTTGCTGTCAGGCTAAGAGCTATTCTGCTACACTGCTCTCACACAAAACCCTTGTCACCTGGTCAGGAGCCAATTAAAATGTTGTTGCCAGGCAACTCCCTTGGTCCTGGATTCCTTTCTGGCATCACCCTGTTCTCCATGGCACACCCTGTTCCTGGACTGCAACAATGTATATACCTCTCATCCTGTTCCAGTGGACATGTCTTTCAAACAGCAGCCATTGTAATTTTAATCCACAATCCACCAGGAATAAAAAGTTCCTTACACAAATGCCGACACCCTTAGTTGTTTGCCTTTACAAGAAAATGATGAGCCTGTCCAAGTCCCACAGGAACGTGTTTTACTGTTAAATGTCTTAGATAACTCACCGGCATGTGCTCGACAGATCAGAGACTGCACAAGTCGGGACCCAATCCTATCTCAAGTATGAGAACAAGTGCTGCATGGTTGGTCACAGGAGCCCATATCTGATCAAATAAACCATACTTCAACTGGACACATGAAATAACCAGCCAGATGGCATCTTATTGTGGGGAGCACGAGCGATAGTTCCTCCAAAGGTAAGGGAGCCACTTTTAATTGAACTATACAGTGCCCATCCAGGAATTTCCTGAATGAAGACCACAGCAGGGAGGGATCACACAATAGAGAGTTTAGTAAAGCTCTGTATGCAATTGCAGCAACTGCAAAAGTTGCCACTGACAGTTTCATTACTCCCATGGGAGTAGCCAAGTAGACCCTGGGTGTAGTTACACATGGATTACATTAGACCTTTCCTGGGAACAATGTTTCTGCTCATTGTCGATGTCCATTCAAAATGGTTGGATGTATATGAGGTGAAGTCGGCTGCTACAATTGAGAAACTACGTCAGAGTTTTGCCATTCATGGACTACCACTAGTCGTCGCTTCCGATATCAGCACGGCATTTACAAGAGCTGAGGTCAACGGTTGATCAGCCTCAACAGTATCACTCACGTGAAAACTGCTCTGTACCACCCTTCCTCAAACAGACTGGCTGATAGGGCAGTTCAAATGTTCAAGACAGGTATGGAAGAGTTGACTAGCAATTCCTTGGCAACTAAGCTAGCACACTTTCTTTTTCATTACAGGACTACAACAGGTGTCACACCTGTGAAGTTATTGTTGAACCACTGTCTCAGGATGAGAT
This sequence comes from Carcharodon carcharias, assembly GCF_017639515.1. Classification (NCBI taxonomy): domain Eukaryota; kingdom Metazoa; phylum Chordata; class Chondrichthyes; order Lamniformes; family Lamnidae; genus Carcharodon; species Carcharodon carcharias. The sequence goes on from NC_054474.1 coordinate 2,103,334, forward strand.
TGAGCTTAAAAATGCTGAATTTAGAGGGGAAGGTGGAAAGGAGTCAGGGAAGCCAGAAAACTAGACACGACTGGCATAGTCGCGAGAGGAAATTTACTGTGGGAGAGCCGTTTTAGGTGAAAAACTTCAGGGAAGGATCAAAGTGGTTACCAAGTGAAATACGTGCGGTGTCTGGGCCTCTATCTTACCACATCAAGGTGGAAGGCTAATCATTCGTAAACATGTGGACCATTTAAGGAAGAGAGGGACAAATCACCAAGATTTGGTTCTGTCAGTGATCATGATCAGGTCTGTGTTTCCTGTTGAGGTACACAACCCAGGACTGACATGTCTGGTGTTCCTGTAAGAGTTGAGGATACAGAACTGCAAGTGCCCACCGAAACACCTGATGTTCAGGCAATTCCAGAAAAAGAGGTTCCTGACAAAGAATCTCAAGTTGTGGAGCTGCGAAGTTCCACATGTACCAGGAAACCACCTGAAAGACTGAACTTGTAAATTCCTTACCCAGTGTAAATATTATGTTGTCTTGAAAAACATGTACTTGTGGAAATAATATGTATAGCTGAGTTAAAGAGGAAGGAATGTAGTAAGTATGGTTTTATTTAATGTGTAATGTACCTTTAAGATTAATACTTGTCAGGCAAGATCACATGATCTGTAGTAACCAATATGACTACCTGCAGAGTCAGTGTAGAGATAGAGTTGGAGTTGAAAGCACACGTGTAGTTGCTGCTGAGTATATTGCAAATAAACTTAATGGGCAGAGTTTTACAGCCCCGTTTTGGTGGGGATGGGGCTGTAAAATGTGGCGAGACATTCTAAACCCCATTGGATTTGGCAGGAATGTTAAATCCCCCGGCTGTAAAATTCTGCCCAATGTTTCCAACCAAGAATTGTCTGCAGTTCGACTCTATTAACTGAATGTATAAGGAGACTTTACTACCTAACATTTTAAACACTGATTATTGATATGCACTTATATTTTATACACACTCTGTATAACTTTTAAGTACTGTTGTATTTGTGCTTTGCAATCTTTTGTATCAGGCCTACATAAATCTAAGATTAGAAGCAACTTTTCCACTCTATCCTTTGTTTTGAAAGTTAAGTAACACATTCCAATTACCAACAATCACAGAGAGAAAAAAAAAATCACCTAGCAAATGGCCTCGAAAACAGTTACTGATAAAGTTTTGGATTTAATGAGGAACCTGCACCAATTAACAAAGTCTGCAACGATGAGCTCAAGATATCATCCATGAGGGCATGGCAGTTTACTCAACAAATACCTATCCTCAACAAATGGGCAAGGAAGATAGCATAAAACATCCTTTTATCTTAACAAGAAGTCAGAAAAGTGACAGAAATAAACTTTAATGAGGAACATGGTCCTAAAAGTAAACAGCATTTTAAGGAACACGTCAGGGGATAGTAGGAAGTGACATCAATTGATGACCATCACCCTTGGGGGCCAATCACAGATCAGTCATTCACCACTTAGCCATTTAGGAAATAGTTTTGCCTCATTTAGGCAAATCAGCATGCAATAACATCATCGATCACGCTGTGGGTTGTGGCTTGGAAAGGGTTAATAAGCAGGAGCTTTCAGTGACCAACACAGACCAAGTTTGAAACTGAAGTTTGCAGAGCTGCTGTCCACAGGGAAGCAGGAGACCACAGAAAGCAGTTAGGAGAGCAAGGAGGGTATATGAGAAAGCTCTGGCTGGTAAAAGTAGGGAAAATCCCAAGATATTCAAGCAGTATATCAATGGGAAGAGGATAACCAGGGAAAGAGTAGGGCCCACTAAGGCCGAGGGGCAATCTATGGGTGGAGCCAGAGGACATCGGTAGAGTGTTGAATGAATACTTTATATCCGTCTTCACCCAAGAGAATAAGGACGAGGGAGGTGCCAGAGGACTGGAGAACAGCTAATGTGGTTCCGCTATTTAAGAAGGGTTGTATAGATAAGCCAGGGAACTGTAGGCCAGTGAATCTCACATCAGTGGTAGGGAAACTATTGGAGAAAATTATGAGGGGGAGAACCTATCTCCATTTGGAGAAGCAAGGTCTGATCAGGGATAGTCAGCATAGCTTTGTCAGAGGGAGGTCATGTCTAACAAATTTGATTGAGTTTTTTGAGGAGGTGACCAGATGTGTAGATGAGGGTAGTGCAGTTGATGTAGTTTATATGGATTTCAGCAAAGCCTTTGACAAGGTCCCACATGGGAGACTTATAAAGAAGGCAAATGCACATGGGATACAGGGTAATTTGATAAGGTGGATTCAAAATTGGCTTCGTTGTAGGAGACATAAGGTGAAGACAGAACGATGGTTTAGTGACTGGAAGCCAGTGTCCAGTGGCGTACCACAGGGATCTGTGCTGAGTCCCCTATTATTGGTCATTTACATAAACGACATAGATGACTATGTGGGGGGTAGGATTAGTAAGTTTGCGGATGACACAAAGATTGGCCAGGTGGTTAACAATGAGGTTGAGTGTCTTGGGCTACAGGAAGGTATAGACGGGATGGTCAAATGGGCAGATAAGTGGCAGATGGAATTTAACCCTGAAAAGTGTGAGGTGTTACAATTTGGAAGGAGTAATTTGACAAGGAAGGATTCAATGAACGGCATGACACTAGGAAGTTCTGAGGAACAAAGGGACCTTGGCGTGCATGTCCATAGACCTCTGAAGGCAGAGGGGCATGTTAGTGGGGTGGTGAAAAAGGCATATGGGACACTTGCCTTTATCAATCGAGGCATAGATTACAAAAGTAGGGAGGTCATGTTGGAGTTGTATAGAACCTTGGTGAGGCCACAGCTGGAGTATTGTGTGCAGTTCTGGTCACCACATTATAGGAAGGATGTGATTGCACTGGAGGGGGTGCAGAGGAGATTCACCAGGATGTTGCCTGGGATGAAACATTTAAGTTATGAAGAGAGGTTGGATGGACTTGGGTTGTTTTCGTTGGAGCAGAGAAGACTGAGGAGCGACCTGATCAAGGTGTACAAGATTATGAGGGGCATGGACAGGGTGGATAGGGAGCAGCTGTTCCCCTTAGTTGAAGGGTCAGTCATGAGGGGGCATAAGTTCAAGGTGAGGGGCAGGAGGTTTAGGGGGGATGTGAGGAAAAACTTTTTTTACCAAGAGGGTGGTGATGGTCTGGAATGCACTGCCTGGGAGGGTGGTGGAGGCGGGTTGCCTCACATTCTTTAAAAAGCACCTGGATGAGCACTGGGCACATCATAACATTCAAGGCTATGGGCCAATTGCTGGTGAATGGGATTGGGTAGGTAGGTCAGGTGTTTCCCACATGTTGGTTCAGACTTGATAGGCCAAAGGGCCTCTTCTGCACTGTGTGATTCTGTGATTCTATGAAAAGTGATGGAGAGAGAACACAGACCAAGTGCCAACCTGCACCCAAAGCTGAACTGCAAAGTCAGAACTGTAGCTAAAACAAAAATTGCTGGAAAAACTCAGCAGGTCTGACAGCATCTATGGAGAGAAAGACAGAGATAATGTTTCGAGTCCGTATACTGTTTAAGGGGGTGGGACAGGTGAAGCTGGATAGAGGGCCAGTGATAGGTGGAGGCAAAGGAGAGATTGCGAAAGATGTCATGAACAAATTTAATAAGTTATAAATTAATACTTATCACAGTGGGGCAGAGACTCTACAGGCAGACTATAGTTCTGACTTAAAAGCAAAATACTGTGGATGCTGGAAATGTGAAACAAAAACAAAAAGTGCTGGAAAAACTCAGCAGGTCTGACAGCATCTGTGGAGAGAAAGACAGAGTTAATGTTTTGAGTCCATATAAGTCTTCTTCAGAACTAAAGAGCAGTAGAAATGTGGTGAAATGTGTACTGTTTAAGGGGGGGTCGGACAGATGAAGCTGGATACAAAGCCAGTGATAGGTGGAGGCAAAGGAGAGATTGCAAAAGATGTCATAAACAAAAGGTGGAAGGGGTGTTGATGGTGGTGATACTGGCTAAAGGAGGTGCTAATGGTGACATTAAGAGTAGAAAACAGGATGAGCAAATGACCGGTGGCCCGAGTAGGGGTGGGGTGTGGGGAGGGAATGGTGTTGGAGAAAAGATCGAAATAGGCTAAAAGGTGGAGATAAAACAGTGAATGGAAAAAAATAATAGAAGCAGGTGGGAAAAAAAATATAAAAAATTAAAAAAATAAATATTTGAAAAAAGGGGATCAAAAAGGGGATGGAGGAAAGAGTTCGTAACCTGAAGTTGTTGGACTCAATATTCAGTCCGGGAGGCTGTAAAGTGCCTAGTGGGAAGATGAGGTGCTGTTCCCCCAGTTTACGTTGAGTTTCACTGGAACATTGCAGCAAGCCAAGGACAGACATGTGGGCAAAGAGCAGGGTGGAGTGTTGAAATGGCAAGCAATGTTTCCCACCCACAGTAGTTGACAGGGCCCTCAACCCTGCCCGGCCCTTCTCCCGCACCTCTGTGATCACACCTTCCTCTCCCTCCCAGAACAATGATAGGGTCCCCCTCATCCTCACTTATCACCCCACCAGCCTCCGCATTCAAAGGATCATCCTCCACCATTTCTGCCAACTCCAGCATGATGCCACCACCAAACACATCTTCCCTTCACCCTCCACCCCACCCCCCGTCCCCTCCAGGACACCTTGGTTCACTCCTCCATCACCCCCTACACCACAACCCCCTCCCACAGATACCTTCTCATGCAATCGCAGAAGGTGTAACATCTGCCCCTTTACTTCCCCCCTCCTCACCGTCCAAGGGCCCAAACACTCCTTTCAAGCAAAGCTGCATTTCACTTGTACTTCCCTCAATTTAGTCTACTGCATTCGCTGCTCCTGATGCGGTTTCCTCTACATTGGAGAGACCAAACGCACACAGGGTGACCACTTTGCGGAAAACCTTCGGTCTGTCCGCAAGCATGACCCAAACCTCCTTGTCACTTGCCATTTTAACACTCCACCCTAGTCTCTTGCCCACATGTCCCTCCTTGGCCTGCTGCATTGTTCCAGTGAAGCCCAATGCAAACTGGAGGAACAGCACCTCATCTTCCGACTAGGGACTTTACAGCCTTCTGGACTGAATATTGATTTCAATAACTTCAAATAATTAACTCTCTCTTCCATCCTCACATATTTTTGATCCCTTTTTTCAAATATTTATTTTTAATTTTTACATATATTTTTTTCCCACCTATTTCCATTATTTTTTTTTAAATTTATTTCCATTCACTGTTTTATCCCCACCTTTTAGCCTATTTCGATCTTTTCTCCCACATCGTTCCCTCCCCTCACCCCACCCCCACTCGGGCCACCGGTCATGTGCTCATCCTGTTTTCTACTCTTAATGTCACCATTAGCACCTCCTTTAGCCAGTATCACCACCATCAACACCCCTTCCACCTTTTGTTTATGACATCTTTTGCAATCTCTCCTTTGCCTCCACCTATCACTGGCTTTGTATCCAGCTTCATCTGTCCAACCCCCCTTAAACAGTACATATTTCACCACATTTCTACTGCTCTTTAGTTCTGAAGAAGACTTATATGGACTCAAAACATTAACTCTGTCTTTTTCTCCACAGACGCTGTCAGACCCCTGCTGAGTTTTTCCAGCACCTTTTGTGTTTGTTTCACATTTCCAGCATCTGCAGTATTTTGCTTTTAAGTCAGAACTATAGTCTGCCTGTAGAGTCTCTGCCCCGCTGTGATAAGTATTAATTTATAACTTATTACATTTTCCTGAACTCTTTCACCAAATTGTTTTCTGTTGCTGTATGGTTAAAGTCTCAAATGAACAAAATTGGAATTTAAGTTCAAATAGTACCTAGAACTTAAAGATCTTCTCAGAAACTGAAGCAGCCCCTGTCCATATGCCCCAAGACCTGGACAAGATTCAGGCTTGGGCTGGTAAGTAGCAAGTACCATTCGTTTCACACAAGTGCCAGGCAATAACCATCTCAAAGAAGAGAGGATCTAAACATCTCCCTTTGACGTTCAATAGCATTACAATCGTTGAACCCCTCCCCCACCCCACTATCAACATTCCCCAATATCAACATCCTAGGGATTATCACTGACCAGAAACTGAATTGAAACAGCCATATAAATGAGCAGGTCAGAGGCTGGGAATCCTGCGGCGAGTAACTCACCTCCTGAATCCTCAAAGCCTGTCCACCATCTACAATGCACAAGTCAGGAGTGTGATGGACTATTCCCCACTTGCCTGGATGAGTGCAGCTCCTACAACATTCAAGAAGCTTGACAACATCCAGGATAAAGCAGCCCAGTTGATTGGAACCCCATCCACAAACATTCACTCCCTCCACCAACACCAACAGTAGCAGCAGTGTGTGTCATGTACAAGATGCACTGCAGCAATTCATCAAGGCTCATTCGACAGCATCTTCCAAACCCACAACCTCTACCATCTAGAAAGACAAGGGCAGCAGACACATGGGAGCACCACCACCTGGAAGTTTCCCTCCAAGTCACTCACCATCCTGACTTGGAAATATATCACCGTTCCTTCACTGTCACGGTGTCAAAATCCTGGAACTCACTCCCTAACAGCACTGTGGGTGTACTTACACCACATGGACTGCAGTGGTTCAAGAAAGCAGCTCACCACCACCTTCTCAAGGGCAATTAGGAATAGCCAATAAATGCTGGCCCAGCCAGCGACACCCACATCCCATGGAATAATTTTTAAAATTCTCTTGAGCACAAAATTTTGAAAGAAGGGTTGAATTATTCAATATTAATGAATTTTTTAGGTTCTTGTTCATGGACTTCAGACGAAATTTCAGGACTTTGGATTGTTAACAAAATATTGGGATATATGGGGGAATTAACTTGGATTAATGTGTAAAATTGAGGTGATACCAGCTCCATCCCACCAACTTCCAGGTTTTTTGAGGCAGAATGAGGGCTGGTCAGCCAATCCGCTTTCAGGGAGCAGGTTGGCATTTTAAATATGCTAATGAGTCTGGTGACTTTGCTTTAACCTGATTTGCATGTTTAAGAATGGCCTGGTTTCTCCAGCTGCTGAAAGAAGGTGAAAACAGCTTGAAGTAGAGGCTGAGGGACTTTGCACCAATGCTTGTGGGCCAAGAGGAAAAGGAGTACTTTCTCCTGTTGCTGCTTCCCAAACACTGGTCCCATCCGAAACCCCCATACCAACTATTCCCTTAAGATTGGGCATAGAATCTCCCATTCCCCAGGATTGGACTGTTCCACCTCACTCTGCCTCAGGATAGGACCCACCATCCTCCTGTGATCGAACACCTGATGGGACCTGGGATCACACTCTGCACCAGAGCCTTCCTCCGTCTAACTGGAATCCAAGCTGGCTTCTGGGTGAGGAACCCATCAGCACCATGAGATACACAGTGTAGGTATAAAACTCCTTAGTGTGTGAGAAAATCCAGGCTCCTGGGTTTCCTGTCCAAAACCCAGCCTCTCCACACCTATGTGAGATAGAATCACGGGGCAGAGAGCTGCCCAGGGAGCCGAGGCCTCCAAAATTATCAAATAAAGATTTTAACATCTGGAAAAACTGTCCACGCAGCACAAGCAGTCACCTGAGCATAGACACTATAAAAATTCTGTGCATAGATTTTTATTTAATAACGGAAACCTCATCCCACACTTGGATGAGGCTTCCTGAAAAATGCAAAGGCCGCTTGGCTGATTCGCCCGCCCACTAACTGTAACACTGGACGGGCAGCTAAAAATCCCAGTTAATTGTGCCGGTAATGGGCTTGTTAGTCCTCTTAACTGTCGGCAGGTGCGCTTCCTAGTTTAGCGTGTGCCCGCTGACTGAAATATTGCACGAGTGCGCGATGATATCTGGACGCTCACCCGAAGCCATCATGCAATATTTTATGCTCAGGCGGGTTGGGTGTGTGCCCGCCCACTCAGCGGAAAATTCTGGCCATAGAATCATAGAAAGTTTACAGCACAGAAAGAGGCCATTCGGCCCATCATGCCTGCACTGGCCAAAAAACTAGCCCCCCCCCCCCAGCCTAATCACACTTTGCAGCATTTGGTCCTAGCCCTGCGGGTTATGGCACTTGAGGTTCATCAACAGACACCATCTAAATGAGTTAAGGGTTTCTTCCTCTACTGTGTTCCAGGGCCCCATTACCCTTAGGGTGAAAAAATATTTCTGCATCTCCCCTCTAACCTTTCTACCAAACACTTTAAACCAATGCCCCCTAATCACTGGCCTCTCTGCTACAGTAAATAGACCTTTCCCATCCAATCTATCCAGGCCCCTCACAATCATGTACATCTCAATCAAATCTCCCCTCAGCCTGTGCTCCTACTCTTAGTACCCAGGACAATGGGTCTGCACTTCTCACGAGTCAGCGTTAGTAGGATTCTAGAAACATGATGTCTTCTGCTGGACTCTGCAATCTGTCTGAAAATCTACAGTTCACACTAATCTTGGACATGTTTGTCAAGTAAGATCAGAACAGGGTCTTTTCATTCTAGAACCTTGGGTTTGGTTTCCCTATCCACTTAGGTGTCTCATTTCTCCTGTCTATAGGAAGGTTTTCACTTGCTAATCATTCGGCGCTTCTTTCATTAAGTCAGGATTTCCAGGTAAATCCAATCTTTCATTCTTTAGAGGATTCTGCAGTTCTTTCAGGTGCTATCAACCCAAGTTTAAACTGGAACCTTTTACCAGTTGATGGGATCTATCAATTATTCATCTTGCAAAGACTGCTTACCATTCCTATTAAGTTACCAAGAACCCTAGCTCTAATAAACTGGTGTTATCCTGCAATTGGAGAATTAATCAATTCATTACATTTAGCCAAAGGTAAAACTGGTTGGGTGAACTCCTAAAGGAGAAAATAGCAGGAATGTGTAGGTCATTTTTTTGCTTCCACCCTGATTAACAATTGAAGATGCTAGCCAGGAGCATGAGACGTCTAAGGGTAAATGGTCAAATCCTGTCAGTAGTATTTGACAGTTCGTCATGATCACAAGATGATGCCAAATGACCTTTCTCTCCATAAGATGATGTTCAAAAAGACATCAAAATGTTATCTCTGGAATGTTGCCAAGCCAAGCTCAGGATGTGGAATGTTTGACCACCTGACTTCATCACTATCTGTGCCATGTTGCTGCTGAATAAATATAGGCAGGCACAAGCCTGGCTGTGTTTCTTGTCTGCTGTATGAAGACAAATTAATATTTGTGACAGAAGTACTTTTGCAGTACAACACTGTAATGATGGGTTTGACCCAACAGTAAATTACAGGCTTCTTCCCAAAGTTAGTTTGGAAACTGTGACACTGTTGTTTATCTTTTAAATGAATGATGCTTGGTAAGACAAAGAGATTTGGTAAACAGTTTGTTTCTCTGCTTTTATCTATGGGGTTTTCAATGGTTTTAGGCCTGTTCTCTGAAAAATTCTCCTCAGGCTGTCCATCCTGCTACTAATTTCCAACTACCTTAAAATCCTTCACAAAACTGCCCCTTTCAGTCTAATTTTCAATCACCACCCCAAATACCTGTTCATTTCTTTCTCAGTTCCTTCCTATTTTGGTTTCTGTGATGCTCTTTTAAGGTGTTTAATGATGCTAAAGGTGCTATAGAGAGCCATATGACTGCTATTTTTATTGTTTTTGCTTGATTACAATGTAATATACCCAGTTTCTGAGTTTAGGTTACACTGTTAGTTGCCAGAATGACACACATTTTCAGGCATGCCCAGTGTAATTAATGAAACTGTTCCAGGATTCTCCAAGTTAACATGACATACAAACAGGGTCAACATGGCTGATTTCCCTTTGGGGCTGATACTTGATCTTTTTTCTAATGCTTCAATATTTTCACAGCAACATGCTTTTCTAATTGTTTGAACAATAAGCAATCCCCTGAACCTTTCTTCTATTTTAAACAGTAATAATGTCCATCTGGTAAAAACAAAAATGCTGGAAATATTCAGCAGGCCAGGAGAGAGAAAAACAAATTTAACACTATTGGCTTGATAATCCTTGAAAAGTCACCCGAAACGCGACCTCTGTTTTTCTTTCCATCGATCCAGCCTGACCTGCTGAGTATTTCCAGCATTTTCTGTTTTTATTTAGATTTCCAGCATCTGCAGCATTTTACTGTGGTTACTCTGTTCTTTGTGCAGCATTATGTTACTATTTGTCACTAGCACACAAACAGGAAATTACATATCTCAAAATCCATTTAAAGACTCAAATAATCGGAGAATATTTTGGTTCATTGATATGCTTAGTAAAATGGATTTTTCAGGTTTAACATGTGTCGGCAATCTTAAAGGTCACTGCTTTTACCATTTTACTGCAGTCTGAAGAAATTGATATCTTACACAATTAAGCTGAAGCAACCTGCTCATAATGATCACTTCCAGTGAGATAACAGAATCACAGAAAGAGACCATTTGACCTATTGTACCTCCAACGGCTCTCCAAATGAGCATTATGACCTAGTGCCATTGCCCTGCCTTTTCCTTGTACCCTTGCACATTGTTTCTATTCAAATATTTATCTAATGTCCTCTTGAATGCCTCAATTGAATCTGCCTCCACCACACCTCCAGGCAGTGCATTCCACTCTCAAACCACTCGATGTGTGAAAAAAGTTTTTTTTCACATCACACTTGCTTCTTTTGCAAATCACTTTAAGTCTGTGCCCTCTCATTCTTGATCATTTTACAAGTGGGAACAGCTTCTCCCTATCTACTCTGTCCAGCTCCCTCATAATTTTGAACATATCTATTAAATCTCCTCTTAGCCTTCTTCTCTACAAGTACCCTCTCCAATGTGTTCACATCCTTCCTATAATCTGGTGCCCAGAACTGTACACAATATTCCAGCTGAGGTCTAATGAGTATCTTATATAAATTCAGCATAATCTCCTTGCTCTATGCCTCTACTAATAAAGTCCAGGATACTATATGCTTTATTAACTGCTATCTCCACCTCTCCTGCCACCTTCAATGAACTATGCACATATACACCCAGATCCTTCTGCTCCTGCACCCCCTTCAAAATGTCATCCCTTATTTTATATTGTTTGTCTTTGATCTTCCTACCAAAATGCATCACCTCACATATCTCCACATTGAACTTCATCTGCCACCTGTCTGCCCACTCCACCAACTTGTCTATGTCCTCTTGAAGTTCCACACCGTCCTCCTCACAGTTCACAACACTCCCAAGCTTTGTATCATTCACAAATTTTGAAATTGCCCTCAATCTCCAAGATCTAGATCATTAATACACATCAAGAACAGCAAGGGTCCCAATCACTGTGGAACTCCAGTACAAACCTTCCCCCAGCCCAAAAAATATCCATTGACCATTACTCTCTGCTTCCTATTTTTCAGCCAATTTTGTATCCATGTTGCTACTGTCCCTATTATTCCACAATCAATAACTTTTCTCACAAGTCGGTTGTGTGGCATTGTGTCAAATGCCTTTTCAAAGTCCATGTACATGTACAAAGTGCAGGTAACATGAAAGCTATGGAAAATTCTACAGCTGCAATCCTCTGCAGTACAGTTGCTGCTTGTTAAAAAGATGAACCTTTTCAGAGCAGGATGGAGATGGAGTTGTAAATAATTCGCAGGTTGACCAGATAAAGTCAATGGCAGTCTCAGCTCAACAAAAACATTTCTGGTGTGTTTTGTATCAAAAACTGTGATTGGATGAAACTTGATACTAAGAAACAAAGTGTAATGTACTTACCAGGACACGTTTTAAGGATTTTTTGCGTTCCAAGGCTGAATTAGAAAGGAACACATGGATTCAGGTTGATGATGAGAAAATTAATATCTTTTTTAAAATTTAACCAACTCTACACAGAGTACCTTCCTTCAGCCCAGGGAGTGCTTACAAATCTCAGCTCACACATTCCTGTTGTGTCCAGTTTACGACAAATGCCTTTTCAAAGTCCATGTACATGATAGACCCTGGTCGACAACAGGACATCTATAAATATTCAAACAAGAGCATTACTCAAAGCATCAGTTTATTGTTTTTATTCGAATTGAAGAAAAATACAAGACTAGAAGTGCTGACCTGAGGCCTAAAAGGAAAAAATGTTCTGATGAAGATGTGTTTCAAATATACAAGTCTCAGTGTTATCAGTGTCCTGGGGGTTACCATTGATCTGAAGCTGAACTGGACTAGCCATATAAATGCTGTGGCTACAAGAGCAGGTCAGAGGTTAGGAATTCTGTAGTGAGTAACTCACCTCCTGACTCCCCTAAGCATGTCCACCATCTACAAGGCACAAGTCAAGAGTGAGATTGAATTATCCCCACTTGCCTGGGTGAGTGCAGCTCCAACAACATTTAAGAAGTTCGACATCATCCAGGACAAAGCAGCCTGCTTGATTGACAATACAGCCAGAAACATTCTCTCCCTTCACCACCGACACACAGTAGCAGCAGTGTGTACCATCTACAAGGTGAGCTGCAGGAACTCAACAAGACTCCTTAGTCAGCACCTTCCAAACCCTCAACCACCACCATCTAAAAGGACAAAGGTAGCAAATGCATGGGAACACCACCACCTGGAAGTTGCCCTTCAAGTCACTCACCATCCTGACTTGGAAATATATCACCATTCCTTCACTGTCGCTGGGTTAAAATCCTGGAGCTCCCTTCCTAACTGCACTGTGGGTGTACCTACGCCGCATCGACAGCAGCGGTTCAGGAAGGCAGCTCACCACCACCTTCCCGAGGGCAATTAGGAATGGGCAATTAGTGCTGGCCAAGGCAGCCATGCCCACACCTCCACACCTGATGAATGAATTTTTTTAAAATGCTAATGCACAACATTAGAGAGCAGAAGAATGTGAAAATGTGCCTGAGATTCCCCACATAATGAACTCACAGCTTTGAGATAGTCACCTTGGGAAGTGTCCACTAAAATGGTGAAGAATACCCAATGATAGACACTAACCTTGGCCGTTAAATCTCACCTCTTACTCATGAATGGCAACACAACATAAAGTAGAGATTTTGGGTCAAATAATGCCACAGGCATTTCAATTCAGGACACTGATGTGTATATATAAAACTGAAAGATACCTTCATTCTTCAATAGTGGGTGTAACATTAATTTGAAATGTTTTAAGTGTTGGTGTCAAATGGGAGAGGTACAAAATGCTTGGGTGTATCTGAGCTCAGAGTGACCTTGAAAAGTACATCCAGCTTCCCTCTCAACATCCCCACTCTCACCACCTCCGATCACCCAATCACTCCAGATCATCCAATCACCATCCCAGATCACCTGACCACCACCCCAGATCATCTAATCACCACCCCCGATCACCCGATCACCACCCCCAATCACCCAATCACCACCCCAGATCAACTGACCACCACCCCAGATCATCCAATCACCACCCCCGATCACCCGATCACCACCCCCAATCACCCAATCACCACCCCAGATCACCTGACCAACACCCCAGATCATCCAATCACCACCCCTGATCACCTGATCACCACTCCCGATCACCCAATCACCACCACCTATCACCCAATCACCAACCCCGATCATCCAATCACCAAACCCAATCACCTGACCACCACCCCAGATCATCCAATCACCACCCCTGATCACCCGATCACCTTCTCCGATCACCCAATCACCACCCCTGATCACCTGACCACCACCCCAGACCATCCAATCACCACCCCCAATCACCCGATCACCATCCACAATCACCCAATCACCGCCCCCCATTCACCCGATCACCACCCCCTTCACCTGATCACCACCCCCAATCACCAAATCACCACCCCGATCACCTGACCACCACCCCAGATCATCCAATCACCACCCCCGATCACCTGATCACCACTCCCGATCACCCAGTCACCACCACCTATCACCCGATTACCAACCCCGATCATCCAATCACCACTCCCGATCACCTGACCACCACACCAGATCATCCAATCACCACCACCTATCACCCGATCACCAACCCCGATCACCCAATCACCACCCCTGATCACCTGACCACCACCCCAAATCATCCAATCACCACCCCTGATCACCTGACCACCACCCCAGACCATCCAATCACCACCCCCAATCACCCGATCACAATCCACAATCACCCAATCACCACCCCCCATTCACCCGATCACCACCCCCCATCACCTGATCACCACCCCCAATCATCAAATCACCATCCTCGATCACCTGATCACCACCCCCGATCACCTGACCACCACCCCAGCTCCTCCAATCACCACCCCTGATCACCTGATCACCACCCCACATCACCAAATCACCACCACCAATCACTCGATCACCACGCCCAATCACCCAATCACCACTCCCATCACCCGATCACCACCTCCAATCACCAGATCACCACCTCCAATCACCAGATCACCTCCCTCAATCACCTAATCACCACCCGCGATCACCCAATCACCACCCGCAATCACCCAATCATCATCCCCTGATCACCCAATCACCACCCCCAATCGCCATATCCCTCCCCCCGCACTCACCCCACCCACAGATAAGAACACATGAAACAAGGAGCCAATGTTGTTCATTGTGTCTCTTCTTTCCATTTGGCAGCCAATCAGGCCAAGGATATAATTCAACTTTTTAAATCTCCCAAGGGAAGTTCTGCCAAGATTTTATTTTACTGTTTCTCAAGCGACATAAACAACACTCCAGAATAACCAATCCAGCCTTCAGCCCTAAAACACTAAAACATGTCTCAGTGCTTTACACAAATTCCAACCCCACGATTCCAAGAACAGAGGCCAGAGTTTTGCCGTCGGGGAGCAGGGGGCGGGGCCTGCTCGCCGATGTGTAAAATGACACGAGATGATGTTGGGTGGAACCTCCGATGTCATCCCGCCCCATTTAAATTTTCAGGAAGGCGGGGACGCAGCAAAATCAGCTATGGGCCCGCCGACCTGTCAATGGCCAATTGAGACCATTGACAGGATCAGTTAAACCTTAAGGCTGGTGGGTCGGCCGGGAGAAACCTCATCCACCGGCGGGACCAAGTTTCATGCAGTGTTCTGAAAAGTTTAATAAACTTGTTATGTAAATTAGGAACATGTCCCATCTCATGTGACATTGTCCCATGTGGGGAACGTGTTAGGGAATTTTTTTTTTCTATTTTTCATATTTTTAAAAGTGTTGGTGATCTCCCTGAGGCTGCACTTAGCCTCAGGGAGATGTGTGCTCTCCCGTGCGCATGTGTGAAAGACGCACTCTCGCTCTTGGGGAATCCTCCCCCACCTCCCAACCCCCCCCACCCCCCCGCCCCCCCCCCACCCCCCCCACCCCCGCACAGGGAGCACATAGCGCTTCCCACCTGACATCATGCTGGGTGGGCCTTAATTGACCCACCCACTTAAAATGGTGGCAGGGCCCGCTTCTCCAGCAGGGATCGGAGCCCTGCCCACCGGAGATTGGGTCAGGCCCGTCCACCCAACTGGCAGAAAATTCTGTCAAGGAACATCGGGTGGAATTTTCCAGACCAATGGTGGGAAAGAGGGGAAATCACGCCCCTCATTCTGTCCCATCGAGCGTTTGATCCTCAGGTATTCCCAACACCTGCAACACTCTAATCAGATCTGGGTGCAGCTTTTTAAAAATTATTTTCTTCATACTTTATTAATTTTTTGCTTGACATCCTTCTCAAATAGAAATTACAAAAAAAGTCTCTTCTGTGTTGTTGCTTATGCCTTTTTTGTGCGTGTCTGTTTACCTTCTGGGTCTGCGCTCATGGCCTAAGTTAAGTATCTTGCTTACATTTACTTATCCATCTTTGTCATCATCGATTCTAATTCTTGAGACAGATTCTAATTTCCATGAGACAGACAGGGATAAAAATACCTTTCAGATGGTTTCCCAAATCAGGTGCTATGAAATCAGCCTCCTGTGGTACAACACACCAAATATTCAGTTCCAACACAGTCAAAGGGCAGCTGATCCCTTAGTGCCAGTTCACAATGTCACTCGAGGTTAATTTCTATCCCAGTCTTTGCCGCACTACCCCACTGTCCATTAGGGTGTTTCCCTCTACACCCATTGCCCCTTAGTGTGTTTCCCCCTACACCACTGCCCCTCAGGATGTTTCCACCTTCACCCCACTGCCTCTGAAGACCTAGGGGGTGGTGCAGGGGAGGCAACTGAGGCCTTGGGGGAGAGGCAAGGGTGGGGAGGGGGGCGTCTGATGAAGGAGACCCCCTTTCCCACCCGAGATGTAACTTTTTTCTTCCTTAGGCTTTCCACTTCCACCCTCCCACCTCGAAATTCAATCCTCCCACCAGCCTAAAAATCTGCCACTTAAGGGCCTCAATTGGAGCCAGAGTGGCTTCCCACCCAAGACCTTGCTTCCCCCCACCACCCCCCCATCCCCCGAGGGTAAAATTGCTGTGCGGTCAGGGTGGGCAGGAACCCAGAAAGAATCCTGTCCCTTCAGTTTCTTGCCCCCCCTCCCTCACCTACCTGAAAGCCCCCCGGTGGGGGTGGTGTTAGGGTGGAGGGGGAGGGGGGTGTAAAATTCTGGCCTTAGTGTTTTATATTCCATGTCCTTTAAGATAGAGGATTTTATCACCTTGTCATCACATCCTGTCTCACCGCCCCCTGTCAGCTTTTGGATATGTGATGATTCTTGAGTTTTATTAAAACTTTCTCATGCACATTGCCTGCATTATTTTCCTCGGTAGTTTCCTTTTGCTTCTGCTGGTATAATGTCTCCCGTAATGCAGCACTTGGAGAATAATAAATGAATATCAAGTACTGGAGACTGGACAGAAAACAATACAGTTTAAAAGATAAAAATCCAGGTGCTGCTCTTCTGCGAATGAAGCTTGATTCTGACAAATTACAGGGGAATAGTTTCTCTGGAAAATGAACAGAGTGTGACACTGCTTTCCACCACTTTGTTATTTCACCCCTTGCTAGTATCAACCCCAGGCGTGGAGACAAGGGTCTGAATCTCTGATGACTTTTAAGAGCCTCCATTTTGGACCGTTTTGTAATTCAGCATTTGATGCTGTCACCAAGTATAAAGTACCTACGATGCCACCAGTGACCTTCCCCATTGACATCATCGAAGAGACCCATGTGGCCATGGAAGTCACAGCCCACAACCCTACCCAGCGGGGAATCGATGTAGTCAGCGCTGTTTGAAGTGGGGCTACCTGAATGAATTTATCTTCCCCAGTCTTTCTGAATACCGAACATTCTTCAACTAAATGAAATAATTTAACAGCCAATACAGACACAATTAAAATGGATGCAAGGCTTGATGGAGCATTTTATATTGCTGTAATCAAATACTCAAGGCATTGATTTGTTGAAGGTGCTCAGTAAATAACGCCGACAAAATGCTATACTGGTATAAACTTTAGACATTAACATTCTTTGTTATGCTATTTATTTCACATTATTTCTGTGCGAATGATTTTAACAAGGTTTTAGTCAATCCAGTGCCATTCCTGGGAAAATGAGTCCTTTCAGCCAATGACAAGACAAATCATGATGACACTTTTATTGCAAAATATTGAATAAATTGGCCACAGGGGAAGACCAGACCCTAGTCTGTTTACGAGTATGGAGTTTTATTGATATGTTGGTTTTAACCACCGAGGGAAAACAATGCCAAACACGTGTGAGTCAAGGCCTAGCCCAGGATCTGGAGCACACCATCCAAGCTGACCCTCCAACATAGGACTGAGGACGTGCTGAGCTGTTCAAGGTGCTGTCTTTCAGGTGAAATGAGAAACTGAGGCCTGTTTGCTGCTGACTTCAGATGAATTTGAAAGATATCAAAGTGCTTTTCAAAACAAGAGCAGAGAAGGGTCTGCCCAAATTTCAAATTTCATCCCTCAACCAAAAGCTCAGGACAACAGAGGCGCTAATCATTTATCTTGTTATAAGTGGCATCTTACTGTGTGCAAAATAACGGCTGCACCTCTCTATATTACAACAGTGAGCACACTTTGTAAGTATTTAATTGGATGTGAATTGCTATGGGACATACAGGGTTGAGAAAAGGTGATATATAATTAAAATTTATTGCACTGTTTTGAGCTGGGGTAGCAAAACCTTGCATGGAACAATATAATTGCCACTGTTTTTATTTGCTATTCTGCAATCCTCTTATTTTAATCATTTGCTTTCACATTACTGTGGTGATGGAAGGCTCCATGTGCATAATCACACCAACACTTTGATCTTCAAAGACTCAATTACAAATTCAGGAAAGAATTCTAGTATTGTATTATTCTCAAGTCAGATTACAATTGTGTGTAAATCCATTATTGCACTGTCATTTTTTTCTAGATTTCTTCCATTTTATTTAATTAAAAATTACTTAAATAAATTGGGTTACTAGTTTTAGCCTGAAAGATACCCACCTGTCATGGGGGACATTGTAGGTTCCTTTGAAAGAAGATAAATTTGGAAAAGAATTGCTTGTGAATCTTGTGACAGACTAATAAATATTTACAGCATGCAGATAGTATGAGTATTGGATTACTAATTGTCAAATCTTTCTTTATAATACTCCCTTGGGACACACTTACAGGTACTTAAAAAGGAAAAGAGTAAGTAAAGTGAGTGTTGGTCCTCTAGAGAGTGACAGTGGGGAGTTAATAGTAGATAATAAGAAAATGGCGGAAGAAATGAACAAATATTTTGCTTCTGTGTACACTATAGAGGATACAAAAATCATTCCAGTAATAGCTGTAAATCAGGAGGTGAAAGGGAAGGAGGAACTTAGTGAAATTGAAATCACTAGGGAAATGGTACTGAGCAAATTGATGGAGCTGTGGCTGGCAAGTCTCCAGGTCCCAATCCTAGGATCTTAAAAGAGGGGTTAATGAGGTAGTTGATGCTGGTGTTAATTTTCCAAAATTCACTAGATTCTGAAAAACTTCCTTCAGACTGGAAAGTAGCAAATATAACCCCTCTATTCAAGAAGGGAGGGAGGCAGAAAACAGGAAACTATAGGCCAGTTAGCTTGACGTCTGTCATGGGGAAGTTATTCGAATCGATCATTAAGGAGGTTATAGTTGGGCACTATGACGAGCTCAAGGCAATTGGGAAGAGTCAGCATGTGAAAGGTTTTGTGGAAGGAAAAATGGTGGACACACGCCAGACCTGACCGAGTGTTAAAGGACGCGTGATGACCTCAGGCATGTGTCCTGACATCATTCCGCACTTGCGCGATATTTCGGTCAGTGGTTGGGCATTGGAGTTGGCAGCGCATTTGCCAACAAAATAAAGCATAGTAAGGCCATTAAAAAGTTAATTAAAAGGAATTTTTCACTGCCAGTCCAACCTTACGGTTGGCGGGTAGGTGAAAAGATCAAGTGGCCTTTGCATTTTTTTTGGAAACCTCAACCACTGTCAGGGTGAGGTTTCCAAAAGCAAATAAAAATCAAATAAAATTTATTTTTTTAATTAATAACATGTCCCTGCTCATGTGACCAACAGAAAGTTGAAGGGTTGTTGATGGAACTACTCTCTTGACCTCTCTGTCTCAATTTCTGGTGATAGACTGTCCACCAATATCCATTACAAGCCTACCGACTCCCACAGCTACCTCGACTACAGCTCCTCACACTCTGCTTCCTGTAAGGACTCCATCCCATTCTCTCAGTTCCTTTGCCTTCGTTGTACCTGTTCCGATGATGCCACTTTCCAAAACAATGCTTCTGACATGTCTTCCTTCTTCCTTAACCGAGGTTTCCCACTCACTGTGGTTGACAGGGCCCTCAACCATGTCTGACCCATCTCCTGCGCCTCTGGCCTCACACCTTCCTCTCTCTCCCAGAACCATGATAGGGTCCCCCTTTTTTTCACTTATCACCCCACCAGCCTCCGCATTCAAAGGATCATCCTCTGCCATTTCCGCCAACTCCAGCATGATGCCACCATCAAACATCTTCCCTTCACCGCCCGCTGTCGACATTCACAGGGCTCTTTCCCTCCGGGACATGCTGGTTCACTCCTCCATCACGCCCTACACCTCAACCCCCTCCCACGGACACCTTCTCATGCAACAACAGAAGGTGTAACACCTGCCCCTTTACTTCTCCCCTCTTCACCATCCAAGAGCCCAAACACTCCTTTCAGGTGAAGCAGCATTTCACTTGCACTTCCCTCAATTTAGTCTATTGCATTCGTTGCTCCCAATGTGGTCTCCTCTACATTGGAGAGACTAAACACAGACTGGGTGGCCACTTTGCAGAACATCTTCGGTCTGTCCGCAAGCATGACCCAGACCTCCCTGTCACTTGCCATTTCAACACATCACCCTGCTCTCATGCCCACATGTCTGTCCTTGGCCTGCTGCATTGTTCCAGTGAAGCTCAATGTAAACTGGAGGAACAACACCTCATCTTCCAATTAGGCACTTTACAGCCTTCTGGGCTTAACATTGAGTTCAACAACTTCAGATCATGAACTCTCTCTTCTATCCATATTGTTGGTCAGGGACTGCAGCTGAACTGCTGACACAGGAAAAAACAACTTTTGACTTGAAGTAACTTGAGCTCAGTCACTGACCTGAGCAACTTTTGAAACCTGAGTCCAGTCACTGGGCTGAACTGGCTAGAACCGGTTTTGAAGTAGCTGAGTGTCTTGAAGACAAAGGAAATGTGATGAGTCCTTATTTAGAAAAGGAGGAATGAGGTGATACTGCAAGTCTTGGAACAGAGCCAATGAGAATATGCCACAGACAAGGCAAGCAGGCCTAAACCAATGGGAGAGAGACAGCACAGCTTGGAGAGATAAGATTTTGGAATAAGACTGGGAGAATTTCAGGCGTGGAGCAGTGAGACTCCGGAGACCAACCATTGCAGAAGTGGAAGAACCTATGTCAGCAACGTAGAGGCGCAAGAGAGAGAGAGAATGGAATGCCTGGCTAGTGTCAGCTCTCCTTTTCAGGTATTAGCTTTTATATTCTGTGACCACTCAGGGAGTGTCAGAGAAACCTGGTGGGGGTGCGTTTAGATCCTAGTTTTGGGTATAAAACTGCTGTAAACTGCATGTCTATATTTAACCAGACATATAAGCTATATGTAGATGATCTAACGATGTGAATAAAGCAAATTTAGAGTTAAGAGAGAATTGACTCTTCTCCTCTTTGTACTAAGCCAATAACCGTTACCGGTGACTTCCAGCAACAACACCCCTTTTTGATCCCCTTATTCAAATATTTATTTTTTATTTTTTATATATACACAATTTTGTCCCACCTATTTCTATTATTATTTTTAAAATTTATTTCCATTCATTGTTTTATCCCCACCTTTTAGTCTATTTTGATCTTTTCTCCCACACCGTTCCCTCCCCTCACCCCACCCTCACTAGGGAAATCTTTCATTTGCTCATCCTGCTTTCTACTCTTAATGTCACTATTAGCACCTCCTTTAGCCAGTATCACCACCATCAACACCCCCCCGACCTGTTGTTCATGACATCTTTTGCAATCTCTCATTTGCCTCCACCTATCACTGGCCCTCTATCCAGCTTCACCTGTCCCACCCCCTTAAACAGAATATATTTCACCACATTTTTACTTCTTTTTAGTTCTGAAGAAGAGTTATTTGGACTTGAAATGTTAACTCTGTCTTTCTCATTATTGATGACATTAGACTAGCTGAGTTTTTCCAGCACTGTTTGTTTTTGTTTCAGATTTCCAGCATCCGCACAATTTTATTTTTATTAAATTGATACCTGGAATGAGTGGGCTGTCTTATGAGGAAAGGTTGGACAGACTGGGCTTGTTTCCACTGGAGTTTAGAAGAGTGAGGGGTGATTTGATTGAAGTTTACAAGATCCTGAACAGCCTTGACAAGGTGGACGTGGAAATGATGTTTCCTCTTGTGGGTAAATCCAGACCCAGGGGGCACTGTTTTAAAATTAGGGGTAACTCTTTTAGGAAAGAGATGAGGAGATTTTTTTTCTCTCAGAGGGTTGCACAACTTTGGAACTCTCTGCCTCAGAAGGTGGTGGAGGTGGGCTCATTGAATATTTTTAAGGCAGATGCAGATAGATTCTTGATAGGCAAGGGAATCAAAGGTTATCGGGGTTAGATAGGAATGTGGAAATCGAAACACAAGAAGATCAGCCATTACCTTATTGAATGGTGGAGCAGGCTCGAGGTGCCCAATGGTCTACTCCTGTTCCTATTTCTTATGTTCTTATGTTTGCTGACAATACAAAGCTAGGTAGGAAAGTAAGCAGTTAAGAGATACCAAGAGATTGAAGAGGAATATAGATAGGTTGAATGAGTGACCAAGAACATGGTAGACAGCGTATAATGTGGGGAAGTGTGACGTTATCCATTAAGAATATTTTGTATGGCATCTGATACTCACATAATAATATAATAGATTTAAAAGGAGCATTTTAGTTTAAAACAAACTGGAAAATGGGCACTCCACTTTTGAAATGAAATGGAGTTGAAAGGTCAGGTGGCCTTTTTATTTTCTGTCAATTTACATGGAACCACACAAGGCCCAGGAAGCTAGCCTGCATTCTCCAGACAAAACATTAAAATGCAAATGACCTTTCATTGAGAAGGAATTAAAATACAACAGATCTTTCCTGTTTTATTATTGGCTGCCCTTTTCAAATAATTGCAGGTAGTAGTTCACAATGTAGACTTATTGGCTGTGGGGTGGAATTCCGAAGAATGAATGTGAAAAAAATACACAATCTATCACAATGATGTGCAAGGGAGTGAAACTTGAAGACTATTGTGTGTCAGTGTCCAAGTCATCAGAGACCATTTATGAGGACAATGGAAAAACAGACATAATGGTCACATGACAGAAACAATGGGCAGAATCATCCCAGATTTGCAGTAAGTGCAGTAGTGGGAGGGTAAAACCCGTCAGCCACAATGGCAGCTTTTCATGCTGTATCAACCACAACCCACGACCACTACCATCTAGAAGGACAAGGGCAGCAGATAGATGGGGACACCACCACCTGGAAGTTCTCCTCCAAGTTACTCACCATCCTGAATTGGAAATATATCGCCGTTCCTTCACTGTCGCTGGGTCAAAATCCTGGAACTCCCTCCCTAACAGCACTGTGGGTGTACCTACACCACAGGGACTGTAGCGGTTCAAGAAGGCAGCTCAGCACCACCTTCTCAAGGGCAACTGCGGATGGGCAATAAATGCTGGCCCAGCCAGCGAAGCCCACATCCCGTGAATGAGAAAAAAAAGTCTCAAACCTACGGCATTAATTCTGCATTCCCAGGAAACGTGCCATTTTGAGGATGGAGAGGCTGTGATGCACCTGCCGGCCATCACCTGGCTGCTTGATCACTCCGTGTGCCATATTTAAAGTCCAGCCGCTCACTCACCGCCCAGAGCTTCCAGCCCACAACTGCAGCAAAGGAGACAGGAATACCCCGAATGGCAAAAAGGTGTCAGCCCCCAGTTTCAATGACTGGTCCCTCCAGTACCTTTTGGATGTAGTGGAGGGTCACCATGATGTCCTCTACCACTTCCCTGGCTGCAGGATGGGCAGAAACCTCACTAATCTAGCTTGGGAGATATTAGCAGCTGTGGGCAGCGCCAATGCCCCACATAAGAGGACAGCCACCCAGTGCTGGAAAAGGCCTCAACTGTTCCGCTAGGGTAATTCACTCTTCTCATCAATCTCAGCTCACACACTCCCAAACCCATCACACATCCACAGGCATCTCACACCTCAAGGGACAACGCCACTAACTCTCACACACAGCCTCACATCTCCATCAGGCATGAGCCTCTCGAGCTCACATCCTCATCCTGTCCATGGCTCCGCTCACCACACAAACATTCCACCCAGTGCCATGTGTCCTGCTCACACTCTCTCCATCTGTTTCCGTGCAGGAGAAGCTGGTTCACAACAGCAGGGAGAGGTCCCAGGCCGGGGGTGAAGTGGCTCACACTAGACCCTAAACTCACTTTGAGGATTGTGCTATCGCGCTGACTGGTGAGGATATGGACCGTGCCTGCGGTGACAGTGAGGTCAGTGGTGAACACCCTCATGAGGATCCTGCACCACATCATCCCTCTCTCAATGCAACTGTGAGTGTCTCTCTCTCCTGCTTTTGACTCTGCTGCCATGCACTAATTATCTCTACTTTGGTTAACAGGGAGCTCTGCCAAGTGACCAACACCCTCAGCCAGACATTCCCTCAGCTCCATCCACACCCTCACCTCCAGCCAAGAGGACACCTTCTCTACTGAAGAGCTGGAAGTAAGCAGCCTGGAAGACCCATCACTGTGCTTACCCACACCCCCCACCAGCGCAGGGACACACAACTCAGTAGATCTAGAGCAGGCTCAGGTCCACAATCTGGTGGTCACCACATGGACATGTGTCCGCAGCAGGAGGAGGCAGGTTCAGCCGAGCTCCCCGGCACTCAGAGGGCTGCCGGGGAAAAGGCACCTGTGAGGTCCGAGTCAGATGTTGAGCCTCGAGGTTTGCCTTCCAACTCATCCTGGAGAGTCAGCAGAAGCCGTGAGAATATCACGCAGAGCTCTTGGAATCCCTCAACAGCATACGAGTCAGGGGAGTGTGTCTGCCTGCTCTCTGATGTAGCAAGATCTGGACAATATCCAGGCTTGGGCTGACAAGTGGCAAACAACATTCGCACCACACAAGTGCCAGGCAACCAGGCAAGGACCATCTCCAACAGAGAGAATCTACCCATCACTCCTTGACGTTCAATTGCATTACCATCACTGAATCCCCCACTATCAACATCTTGGGGGTTACCATTGACCAGAAACTGAACTGGACCAGCCATATAAATACTGTGGCTACAAGAGCAGGTGAGAGGCTAGGAATCCTGCAACAAGTAACCCACCTCCTGACTCACCAAAGCCTGTCCACCATCTACAAGGCAAAAGTCAGGGGTGTGATGGAATACTCACCACTTGCCTGGGTGAGTGCAGCTCCCACAACACTCAAGAAGCTTGACACCGTCCAGGATAAAGCAGCCCGCTTGATTGACACCACATCCACAAACATTCACTCCCTCCACACTGACACACAGTAGCAGCAGTGTGTGTACCATCTACAAGATGCACTGCAGGAATTCACCAAGGCTCCTTAGACAGCACCTTCCAAACCCACGAGCACTACCATCTAGAAGGACAAGGACAGCAGATAGATGGGAACACCACCACCTGGAAGTTCCCCTCCACATCACTCACCATCCTGACTTGGAAATATATCGCCGTTCCTTCACTGTTGCTGGGTCAAAATCCTGGAACTCCCTCCCTAACAGCACTGTGGGTGTACCTACAGTACATGGACAGCAGACTAGATCTTTATTCTCTGGAGTTTAGAAGAATAAGAGGTGATCTCATTGAGCCATATAAAACTCATCAGAGGCTTGACAGAGTAGATGCTGGGAGGCTGTTTCCTCTCGCTGGGGAAGTTAGAACTTGGGGGCACAGTCTCAGGGTAGGTCGCTGCCATTTAGGACCAAGATGAGGAGAAAGGATTGTGAATCTTTGGAATTTTCTACCCCAGAGGGCTGTGGATGCTCCTTCATTGAGCCTGTTCAAGCCTGAGATTGATAGATTGTTGGACACTAAGGGGATTAAGGGAATTAAGGGACATGGGGATCAGGCAGGTGTTGAGGTAGAAAATTAGAAAATTGTTAGAAAATTATTGAATGGTGGATCAGGCTTGAAGGGCTGAATGGCCTCCTCTTACTCATGTTTCTTATTTTCTTATCCTCAGGATGGTGAGATATCCAGAGGTGTGAAATTTATTTGCATAGAGCAGCTTATCTGCTGGTCCCTCTGCAGAACTAAAGGGCAGGATGCACCACTGCTCACTCCCTGTGTGGCTCACACAATATTTTCTGTTAACCTTTTATGGGACGTGTGTAATATTGGTCAGACCATTATTTGTTGTGCATCCCTAAAGTGGTGGTGGTGAGTCACCTCCTTGTGATATGTTGTGATGACTGGAGTGACGCACACAGGTGACCCCCTTGTGTGTACCCTCTAGGGTGTTCATACACAGGATGTCCTATCCCCATTCATGTGAAATTCATTTGTCACAAAGTGCAGCAAGTGCAGTTTCCAGCTGTAAACTAGCTTCTAAAGTTCAGGTGGTGTCAATATTGAGCTGCTGTCTGTGAGCATAATGTCAAGTAACTGCCCTTCTCCCTTACAGAGCTGTCTTCTCACTCTTTCCCTTCCACATGAGCCTTCAGTGGCCGAGCAGCTAGCCGTTCATGACTGAAAGTGCACAAACTTAAGGGGAAGGTTGGGCTGAGGGAAGGAGGAGTCCCACATTCATACATCTGCAACTTCCACTTCAATGCACTTTTCAGGATGAGGATGAGGAGTGAGTGCAGAAGGTGCATAAGGCAGAACTTACCATCATCCTCAATGGTCTCAACAGAACAGGGCGCCACTGGCTGTGTGACATTGGTGCTCATTATCATGTGTACCACCTCCTCCAGCATGCTGAGGAGTTGCAAATGCGTTTGTCTCCTACCTGTGCTTTAGGCTTGTGTCTTGTTGTGAAACATTTTCTCCTGTAGGTGACTGTGTCTCATTAAGTGTGAGTAGTTGTGCCTACCATAGCTGAATAGATGGTGGTTTACAGAGGTTTGTGGAAGTGTGTGTGTGTGTGTGTGTGTGTGTGTGTGTGGCTGGCATGATTAGATGTTGTAGGTGAGGTGCAGATAAAGACGTTAGCGGTGAATTCTGAGTGAGAGGGAATGCTGCTCAGGAAGTGATGGGCTTGTGGTACATTGAGCAGTGGAAGAGGTGGCTGGTATGAAGAGTCTGAGATGTGATATGTAGATAGAGTCACTCACCTTGACCACCTGACTGAGGTCATTAAACTTCTCTTGGCACTGCTGCCATCGCCAAGGTGACACGTTCTGGGACTTCACTGCCTACTCCCACTCCCTTTGCGGGGTTAGTCTTGATGCTTTCCCCAGTGGAAACATGGCCTTCTCCCTGGCCTTAACTCCCAACACAGTGAGTCCAGAGCGCACCGGGGAGCCCTCTCCTTCCCTTGCTGTGTCGTTGCTTCCTCCTCAGTGGCAGGAAACAATTACCCAGCAGCCTGTAGTGCATTGTCTCAACTTTACACCTTTGGAAAGGGAAGGTTGCCTGGAGACAACAAAGGCCCCATATATGCAGAGGAGGCCTGTATTCAAATGGAGAGTGAGGCTGTGTGGGAACTGCTCTTGAC
This sequence comes from Carcharodon carcharias, assembly GCF_017639515.1. Taxonomy (NCBI): domain Eukaryota; kingdom Metazoa; phylum Chordata; class Chondrichthyes; order Lamniformes; family Lamnidae; genus Carcharodon; species Carcharodon carcharias. Next base: position 2,130,578 of record NC_054474.1, read on the forward strand.
CACATCACAAACATGGAAATCATGAGCAGGTTTGTTGAGTTTAATGCTGTTTGGTAGCACAGAAATTGAGCATTGTTGAATGTAAAGAGACAGGCTGCTAAAACTTTTCATCTTACAGACATCAGGACAGAATTGCAAGAATATTAAATCTCATAGGGAACAACAATTTATACTACATGAAAAGAGGGTGCTGATTGATTGGCAAATGGACTCTGACAGACAGAAAACCTTGGGGGACAGCCATTCCCTTGTTCATTCACCACGGCCAATCTCAGTTGACCTGCCTGGTTTGAATTTAAACAAAAGCTTGGCAGTTAACTGTTCCCTGGTGTATTCCTGGTGTTCCCTGGAGAGGAGGGTGCGAGAGGAGGACCCTGGGGCAGGCAGTCAGCAGCACCTAGAGCAGAGCAGAGGAGCTATAAAAACAGCGCGAGAAGTGGTGAGAGTTCGAGAGCAGAGGTGACTGAGGAAGTTCAGTGAGGAGGGAGGAGGAGCTCCTTTCAGTTTCTATCTTTCCTCAGAAAGAAGAGCAGCGGCCTTGGTAAGTAGGACCTGGTGAGTAAATTGGAAAAGTGAAATATTTTTAAACTAGTAGCTGTACTTGGATTTACCTGAAAGGCATCAGAAATAAGGGAAACTTAGGGCCAATATAATAAAATAATATAAAGAATCCAAAGGAGAATAAAGTTAACAAAAGGGAAGTAGAGTTAAGACATGGCAGGGCAGCTCAGTCGAGTGGAATGCGTGTCCTGTAACATGTGTGAAGTCATGGACGCTACCGGTGGCCTAGATGACCACATGTGCAGGAAGTGCTGCAGCTGCAGAAACTTGAGCTCCGGGTTTCAGAGCTCGAGCGGTGGCTGGAGTTACTGTGGTGCATCCATGAGGCTAAGAGCTACAAGGATAGCAGGTTCAGAGAGGTGGTCACACCACAGCTTAAGGGCCTGGAGACAGAGAAGGAATGGATGACCACTGGGCTGTCCAAGAGAAGTAAGCAAGTAGTGCAGGAATTCCCTGGGGTTCCACATACAAATCAGTTTTCCATTTTGGAAGCTGGTGATGATGCTGGTTCCTCAGAGGAGGACAGTCCGAGCCAAGTTTGAACAGATTGGGAGGAAGTAGAAGGAAAGAGCTATAGTGGTAGGGGATTCATTGGTTAGGGGAGAAGGTAAGCATTTCTGCGGCTGTAGATGTGACTCCAGGATGGTATGTTACCTCCCTGGTGCCAGGGTGAAGGTTGTCACTGAGCAGCCGCAGGACATTCTCTTGGGGGAGGGTGAACAGCCAGAGATTGTGGTTCACATGGGTACCAAAGACTTAGGTCATTGGGAGGGGGAAGGGGGATGTGGTCCTGCAATCACAATTTAGGAAGCTCGGTAGAAAATTAACAAGCAGGACCTCAAATGTAGTAATCTCCAGATTACTCCTAATGCCACGTGCCAGTGGGTACAGAAATAGGAAGATAAGGCAGATGGATGTGTGATTGGAAAGATGGTGCAGGAGGAAGGGCTTTAGATTCCTGGGGCACTGGGACTGGCTCTGGGGGAGATGGCACCTGTACAAGCCGGATGGGTTACACCTGAACAGAGCTGGGACTGAGTTCCTTGTGGGGTGTTTTGCTAGTGCTGTTGGGAAGGCTTTAAACTAACTCAGCAGGGGTGTGGGAGCCTGGAGAAAATATTAGAGAGGAATACCAGGGTGCACAAAATACTGGGAGGGACAAATAGCACTAGTATAGAGACTAGTAAGTTAATAGGTGAAGTCAGGGTAAGGGAGAAAGTAACAAAATCTAAATCAAGGTTACTGTGCATGTATGTGAATGCATGGAGTGTGCTAAATATGATTGGGGAGTTACAGGTGCAGATTGCCATGTGGAAACATGATGTTCTGGTGATACCAAAGACCTGGCTCAAGGAAGGACAGAACCAGGTGTTAAATATTCCCGGGTACAAGGTGTTCAGAAAATACAGGAAAGTGAGGAAAGGAGGAGGGGTGGAGGTATTGGTTAAGGAGAACATTGCAACGCTGGAGAAAGAGGATGTCCCAGAGGGTTCAAGGACAGAATCAATTTGGCTCGAGCTAAGGAACAAAGAGGGTCCAATTGCATTCCTCGGTGTAGTCTATAGACCACCAAATAGTGAGAAGGATGTACAAGAACAAATCTGCGGGGAAATTACAGAGAGATGCAGGAATTATAGAGTAGTTATAATGTAATAGTTACACCAAATTATCACAGAATCTTAATAGCACAGAGGAAGGACATTCGGCCCATCATGTCTGCGCTGGCGCTGCAAATGAGCATTATGACCTAGTGCCACTGCCCTGCCTTTTCCCCTTCCCTTTCACATTGTTTCTATTCAAATAATCATCCAATGCCCTCTTGAATGCCTCGATTGAACCTGCCTCCACCACACTTCCAGGCAGCGCATTCCAAACCCGAACCACTCGTTGTGTAAAAAATTTTTCTCTCATAGCATTTGCTTCTTTTGCAAATTATTTTAAATCTGTGCCCTTTCGGTTTCTTGATCCTTTTATGAACCGAAACAACTTCTTCCTATCTACTCTGTCCAGCCCCTCATGATTTTGAACATCTCTATCAAATCTCCTCAGCCTTCTTCTATCCAAGGAGAACAGTCCCAACATTTCAATTTAACTTTTTAACTGAAGTTTCTCATCTCTGGAACCTGTAGCCTGGGACAGTGGCAGTGTAAAGGGTGGAGAGGGGCAAAAGTTCCTAGATTGTGTTCAGGAAAATTTTCTACAGCAGTATGTGTCCAATCTAACAAAAAAAGACACATTGTTGGACCTGGTTCTTGGAAATGAGGTGGGCCAAGTCGATCAAGTGTCAGTGGGGAGCACTTAGGAGACAGTGATCATTGTATTGTACATTTTAGAATGATGATAGAAAATAACGATATGCAATCCAGGGTAAGAATAATTAACTGAACAAGAGTTGACTTTGATGGGGCAAAAATGGAGCTGGGCCAGATAGACTAGAAATATTTAAAAACAAAAAAACTGCGGATGCTGGAAATCCAAAACAAAAACAGAATTACCTGGAAAAACTCAGCAGGTCTGGCAGCATCGGCAGAGAAGAAAAGAGTTGACGTTTCGAGTCCTCATGGCCCTTCGACAGAACTTGGACTCGAACTCAATTTCTGTCGAAGGTTCATGAGGACTCGAAACGTCAACTCTTTTCTTCTCTGCCGATGCTGCCAGACCTGCTGAGTTTTTCCAGACTAGAAAGATTGGCTGGAACATCTGTAGCTGAACAATAGACTTCCTTTAAAAAAGAATTGGCTCAGGCACAGTCAAGGAAAGGGAAAGGTAGGACATACAAATCCAGAGCTCCCTGGATAAAAGAGGAGATTGAAATTAAGATAAAGAAGAGAAAGTGTCAGGTAGAAAATACAGTTGAGAACCAAGAGGAATACAGAAGATTCAGAGGGGAGGCGAGAAAGCCTATTAGAGAAGTGAAGAGGGATTATGAGAAACGACAGTAGCCAACATAAAGAGGAATCCCAAAGCCTTCTGTAGGCATATAAATAGTAAAAGCGTGGTAAAAGGAGGAGTAGCGTCGATTAGGGATCTAAAAGGGAATCTAAAGGGAGCATGGCTGAGGTATTAAATGAATGCTTTGCATCCATCTTTACCAAGGAGGTAGATGCTGCCCAGGCCATGGTGACAGACAAGGAAACTCTGTCACTAGAAAGGTTCAAAATTGATAAGGGAGAAGTGTTGAATAGACAGTCGGTACTTAAAGTTGACAAGGCACTGGGACTGGATGAGGTACATTCAAGGATATTGAGGGAAGTGAGGGTAGAAATTGCAGGGGCACTGGCCATAAATTTTCAGTCTTCCCTAGACTGCAGGGAGGTGCTAGAGGACTTGGGGAATTACAAACATTACGCCCTTGTTCAAAAAAAGGTTGTAAGGATAAGCCCAGCGATTACAGAGCAGTCAGTTTAACTTCAGTAGTGGGCAAGATTTTAGAAACAATTATTCAGGATAGAATTAGCAGTCACATGAGAAAATATGGGTTGATTAGGAAGAGACAGCATGGATTTCTAATGGGGAAGTTGTGTTTAACTAACTTGCTAGGGTTTTGTGAAGAGGTGACAGAAAAGGTCGATGAGGGTAATGCTGTTGATGTGGTGTACAAGGACTTTTAAAAAGCATTTGATACAGTGTCACACAACAGACTTGTGAGAAAAGTTATTGCTCATGGAATAAAAGTAACAACGTGGATACAAAATTGGCTGAAAAATAGGAAGCAGAGAGTAATGATCAATGGATATTTTTCAGGTTGGAGAAAGGTTTGCACTGGAGTTTCCCAGGGGTCAGTTTTGGGACCCTTGCTTTTCCTGATGTATATTGATGATCTAGATCTTGGTGTGCAGGGGACAGTTTTAAAATTTGTGGATGATACAAAGCTTGGGAGTGTTGTAAACTGTGAGGAGGACAGTGTAGAACTTCAAAAGGACTTAGACAACTTGGTGAAGAGGGCCGATAGATGGCCGATGAAGCTCAATACTGAGAAAAGTGAGGTGATGCATTTTGGTAGGAAGAACATGGACAGACAATATAAAATGAAGGATGACATTTTGAAGGGGGTGCAGGAGCAGAAAGACCTGGGTGTATATGTGCATAGATCATTGAAGGTGGCAGGGCAGGTGGAGAGAGCAGTTAATAAAGCATATAGTATCCTGAGCTGTATTAATAGGGGCATAGAATACAAGAGTAAGGAGGTTATGCTGAATTTATATAAGACACTCTTAGACCTCAGCTGCAGTATCATGTACAGTTCTGGGCACCATGTTATTGGAAGGATGTGAACACATTGGAGAGAGTGCAGAAGAGGTTTACAAGACTGGTTCCAGGATGAGAAACTTCAGTTACGAAGATAGATTGGAGAGGTTGGGACTGTTCTCCTTGGAGGGAAAAAGGCTAAGAGTAAATTTGATAGAGATGTTCAAAATCATGCGGGGGCTGGACAGAGTAGATAGGGAGAAGCTGTTCCTGCTTGTAAAAGGATCAAGGATGAGAGGACACAGATTTAAAGTGATTTGCAAAAGAAGCAAATGTGACGTGAGAAAAATACTTTTTAACACAATGAATGATTCGAATCTGGAATACGCTGTCTGGAAGTGTGGTGGAGGCAGGTTCAATGGAGGCATTCAAGAGGACATTAGATGATTATTCGAATAGAAACAATGTGCAAGGGTGCAGGGAAAAGGTAGGGCAATGGCACTAGATCATAATGCTCATTTGGGGAGCCAGTGAAGACACAATGGGCCGAATGGCCTCCTTCTGTGCCGTTAAAATTCTGTGATTCTATTCTCCATGTCAATTCCTCTACATGTCAGAGTCCTTCAGATATTCTCGCGAATTTGTCCTGATGAGTGTAAGACAAAAACATGACAGCATGTCTCCCTTTATCAGCAATACTGAGTTTAATGTTTTATGTATTCCATTCCAATGGAGGCGGACACACCATGAATTACAACCCAATACTGGGGCAAATGATTGTCACACCCATAGTCTCTGCTTTAAAAAAATATCCCCTTAACTTCTAGATGGAAAGCACTTGTTCTGCCAATCAGTTCAAATCCTCCACCTCAGTTGTTTGAGTTTTATCAATTTCTAGCAAGATTGTCAGACGGAGCAGAAAATTCCACCAAATCCACAACTTGCAATGTATCCAAGGATAACAGCAATAATTATACCTGTCAGAGCAGAAACTCATGTTTTCAAAGGAGATACGGCTCTTTAGGTATCACAGGAAACAGCATGCTTTTGCTTTTTTAACTCTTTCAAGGCCTTTTCAATACACTCAGCAAGTTTTTGATAATAGACTATCATAAATTTATTTTGGATGGTTTGAAGATGGATGTGCCTCTTCAGCTCACCAAGGCTTCTTTAATAGCTCCTCCCATACTCAGGGGCTCTAACAACGGGGAGGGCAAAGGGCAGGTGCAGAAAAACACCTCCACTTCCACCAACAGGTCACACACCATCCTGACCTGGGCATATTTCATCGCTGGGTCAAAATCTTGGAACTCTTTATTTAGCAGCACTGTGGACCTTCAGTGGTTCAAGAAGGCAGCTCACAAACACTGTCTCAAAGACAACTAGGAATGGTCAATAAAAGATGGCCTGGCCAGCAACGCCCACATCCCAACAGTCAATTTAAAGAAAGGTATGTGATTCATTTTTGAAGTATTCGTTCATGGGGTGTGGGTGTCGCTGGCTAAGCCAGCATTTATTGCTCATGCCTGATTGCCATTGTTTATAGGGTATTTTTAAGAGTCAATTACATTGCTGTGGATCAGGAGTCACATGTAGGTCAGACCAGGTAAGGACAACAGATTTCCTTCCCTAAATGACATTAGTGAACCAAATGGGTTTTTATAACAATCGACAATGGTTTAAAGGTCATCATTAGGCTTTTAATTCCAGATACTTATTGCATTCGAATTTCACCATCTGCAGTGGTGGATTCAAACCCAAGTCCCCATGACATTACCTTGGACCTCTGAATTACTAATCCAGTGACAATATCACTATACCATCACCTCCCCCGAACATTTTTTAAAATCAGTTATTTTTCACTCTCCTCCTCTTAATCTGATGAGAATATAAATGCTCCATTCTTCCCAGTGAGAGGCACATGTTTGGCTTGTAGCACATTGTTGTAAATTGGGGATATCTATAAAAATTAGTTATACTAATCTTACAACTTAACCCTCACCTTAACCCCAGGAAATTCAATGTATGGTTCAATTGATGGTTTATTTTATGAGAATCTTAAAGCCTGTACCTCTTTCATATATATTTAATGTAAAGAATGTTGTATGGATATATAACTTTACTAATTGCAAAACAGAGCAATGATAACAGCACAAGGCAGGATGAGTTTACAACACCCAGCACAGATACAGTCAAAGTCAAAGCCTGCGTTATACTCAACCTCACTGGGGAGAAAAAAACAGAGATCGGAACCATGAATTCCAAATTAAAAACAAAAACTGTTGGAACTACATCACACTGCGTCCATACGTCAATCAAGAAAATGTTTCTTCTGCTAGAGACTTCCACTGAAAAAATGTAAGAACTGCTGAAAAAGCAAAATATTTTTACATGCCTTACTCTATCTTGTAAATTATTTTACAAGATAAAGGCAAAATACTGCAGATGCTTTTTTTACTTCTGTTTAGCTCTGAGGAAGAGTCATACGGACTCGAAACGTTAACTCTGTCTTTCCCTCCACAGATGCTGTCAGACCTGCTGTGTTTTTCCAGCATTTTCTGTTTTAGTTGTAAATAGTTTCATTGCCTCCCTGTTCTACAGAATTTTTTTGATATGAGGTCAATTTGTTCAACATGCACTGCACATCATTAAGAAGTAGACTGTTTAACAGCAATATATTTACCAATTAAAGAAAAAAAAACTGTCCTTGGACAGCATACATGAATAATAAAACTACTGTGGCCATTCACACCTCCTCTGGACCCATCCTTTGATTCTTTATTTGCCCCATTACCATTGCCTTCTGTGTTGTGCTATTATCCCCTTCGTCGTTTAATTTCTCCTGTCTTGCACCCCCTCACAGGCCTCCCCTTTGTTCATCCTCGACCCCTGTCCCCTGAATTTCTCTGCTTTAAAATCCGTTATATCTCAAACATTTTCTAGTTCTGATGAAAGATCATAGACCTGAAACAAAAACAGAAAATGCTGGAAAAACTCAGCAGGTCCGACAGCGTCTGTGGAGAGAGAAACAGAATTAAAGATTTGAGTCCGTGTGACTCTTCTTCAGAGCTAAAAAAAAGCCTGAAATGTTGGCCTGGATTTTGTGTTCCGTGCCAAGGTTTTGAAGGCAGGTGCTGGGTGGGGGAGTGGTGATGGGGGTGGGTATGTGAAGCCCAGAGCGTGGTCTTCCCAGTGCTGACCCGTCTGCCCTCAACCTGTCTGAAATTAAACTGTTGAGTGTGGGTGGGGAGGGGAATGGGGCAAACATTGGGCATCCTGCCTCTCCTCAGGCCTATTGGGTCCTGTAAGTGATTAATAAATGGCCACATAAGGAGCTCATAGAAACATGGGGCAGAATCATCCCAGGTTTGCTCAAAGGGCGGTAGCGGCCGGGTACAATGATGTTTTACCCGCTGGCGATGACAGCGGGTTTTCGACCCATTATTTATACATTCCCGAGAAAGGCAGTGTTTCCATGGTGTCCGGGCTCTCGTTCGCCGCTGCATCACGCCGGGCGCCATGTTTAAAGTCCAGCTGCAAACTCACACCTCAGTGCTTCCAACTCACTGCAGCTGCATGGAGGACCTGGCCCTGAAACTGGAGAGGACTACAGCCCCCAGGCTCAGCCACTCGTCCCTCGAGCACCTTTACAATGCCATGGAGGCCCACCAAGATGTCTTCTACCTCTGCTCTGGCCGCAGGATGGGCAGCAACAGCACTAACCTGGCTTGGGAGGTGGGGGCAGCGGGGCTCAGCGCCAACGCCCTTCAGAAGAGGACAGCCACCTAGTGCCACAAGAGGATGAATGATCTCCTCTGTTCTGCCAGGGTGAGTCACTCTTCTCATCACTCGCAACTCACACACTCACAAACCCATCACACACAGTCAGAGGGCCTCACTGCCAGTTGGAGGGACATCATCATTCAGTCTCTCTCACTCGCCGTCATTATCCTCATTCCATCCATGGAACCACTCACCACCCACATCTGGCCTGGCAGACATCCTGCTTACAGGTTCTCCATCTCTATACATGAGCTGGCACACAACAAGGGAGAGAGGTCACAGACCGGTAGCGGAAATCCCGATACCAAGTTCCTCACAGGCTTTGAAAACAGAGCCATCCAGCTGGCCGGCGATGACTGGGACCGGTCCTGTGCTGACAGTGAGGTCAGCGCTGCTCTACCAAGTGAGGATCCAGCAGTGCAACATCCATCAGACAACCATGCCGTGAGTGATGTGTCCTGTTTCACAGTCCACTGCCATGCACTAATTATTTCCTCTTGCTTTCACAGGCACATCTGTCAAACCATGACCCAGGGCCTCCAATCAATAGTCATAGAGTCATCGAGTCATAGATGTCTACAGCACAGAAAAAGTCCCTTCGGCCCAACGAGTCTGTGCCGGTCAAACAACCTAATTATTCTAATCCCATTTTCCAGCACTAGGCCCATTGCCTTGTATGCCATGGCATTGCAAGGGCACATCCAAATACTTCTTAAATGTTATGAGGGTTTCTGCCTCGACCACCCTTTCAGGCAATGAGTTCCAGATTCCCACCACCCTCTGGGTGAAAGAAATTCTCCCTCACATCCCCTCTAAACCTCCTGCCCCTTACCTTAAATCGATGCCCCCTGGTTATTGATCCCTCCACCACCCACTGAAGAAACCTCTCATTCCTGCACTGCTGCACGGGCTGAACTCTATGGCTGATGCCAGAGTCGGCCTCCAACAGTGTCTACGCGAGAGGGGTGCCGGGCAGCTCAATCTCATTCCAGCTACCCTTTCTCCTCAAGGAATCAGCCAGGGCCCCCGGGGACCCATAGGGAGGTGCACACTCCAGGGCCATCCACCCAAGTGACTCCGAGTGTGTCCGGCCCATCTGACTCCCCTCTTCCTGTGACCTTGGCATGAACTAGCTCCACAGGCTGAGGAGGGGGTCACTGATACACAGCAGGGTCATCTGCGGAGCCCCGAAAGGAGCCACTAGCATATAAATTGAGCACCGTATTCATTTTAAAGGCCACTAGCAGTGGATGCCCTCCATATCCCCGTGGCACCAAACCCTGCAGCAGCCGGCAAATGTAACCGACTGGTTCCCAGACATTCGCAGTCTTCGGTGACACTGGTTCTCAGTCGTCTGCAAGAATGAAAGGCAGCGTCTATAGACCCTGGGTCTGGCTAGGCGCCGACCAGCAATGGCTCACTGTCGCTCTTGGATGAAGTGTGCAGGAGCCCCAGCTGCCCTTTCTTCCTGAGGTTGCTGCTCCTGCCTTTGCGCAGCCAGGAGCCTCAGTCGTTCTCTCTCCTCCATCTCCTCCACTCTCTGTAGGCCATCAGGCACACAGCTAGTTCACCAGCCTCCATGATCTTTATGTACTGCTCCTGCAGGATGAAAGACAGAGACACGTGGTTACCATGGGTGCACTAAGAACCTGTCCTGGTTCAGTGTGACGGCCCCTTAACCTTTCCCGGAGAGAGCTGGCCACCACTTTGATGCCAGAGATCAGTGCGCTCGTGGCTGCGCTGTTAGCTTGAACCATGGGGGAGACTGGTCCAAACCGGGATGGTGACATTGCAAGAGGCTGTGAGCACCTCCAGCAGTGACTGCTCCATGGCCAGTGTTAGCGAGGAGATTGTACAACATACCCAGTCGTCCAACTGTTCTGTAGTTCACTAAAGTGCTCATGAATTTACAGTCTGTGCCGGGGTGGGGTGGGGTGCTGGGGGGTGGGCTTGGAGGAGGGAAGCAGCTGGGGGGTTGGGTGGCAAGGCGGCGGGGTGGGGGCTGGTCAGTGGAGGTGGAAGGCAGGGTGGGGGTGGCACTTTGATGCCTTTGCTTTGCCTGAGTGGGTGGATAAGCTAGGAGCCCGACCCTAATCAGATCTGAAGAGAGTCATACAGACTCGAAATGTTAACTCTGTTTTTCTCTCTACAAATGCTGTTAGACCTGCTGAGTTTTTCCAGCATTTTCTGTTGTTTTCCCAATCTTATTAATGTGCCTGTGCCTGAACTGTCTGAGTTGCAGAGGAGTCGTCTTTTTATTCAAGTTTCCCTAATGCGTGTCCAGATCCCTTGCCCACCCTAACCCCCTGCCCTGAATGTTTATGCGCTATATTTAACAGCAGGGCTAACCTCTCAACCTTAACCCCAACCTCCCAACGCCCCTGAGGCTTGAAGCCCAACAGGCGACTCTGGTGAGCACTGCACACTCACCTCCGAGTTCTCTTCAAATTGCAGGCCACAAAGCGTAAGCCTTTTGTTTGCTGTTATGAAACATGTTGGCGTGCTTTCCGACCGAGGTGGATGGACGGTTCAGCAGGAGGGGAACAATTCCAGCGGGCTGGCCTGATTACAATTTGCTGATGTATTACAATGAGGGAAACGTGACCCAGCATCGGCAGGCTGAGAGGACGATCACAAACTGATTTCACGCCGTTGTAAAACTGATCGTGCTATATTGTCTGCTCATGCCACCGATTGTGCCAGATGTCAGCGGGCACAGAAAATTCTGCCCTTAGAAACATAGAAAATAGAAGCAGGAGCAGGTCATTCAGCCCTTCGAGACAGCTCCACCATTCAACATGATTATGGCTGATCCTCTATCTCAATGCCAAAGTCCTGCTCTCCCCATACCCCTTGATACCTTTAGAGTCCAGGTATCCATCTTTTCCTTCTGAAATGTATTCAATGACTTGGTCTCCACAGCCTCTATGGTAGAGAATTTCACAAGTTCACCACCCTCTGAGTGAAGATATTTCTCCTTATCTCAGTCCTAAATGGTCTACGCTGAATTCCTGAGATTGTTGCCCCTTGTTCTAGAACCCCCAGCAAGAGGAAACATCACCCCACATCCAGTCTGTCCAGCCCTGTCAGAATTTTATATGTTTCAATGGGATCTTCTCTCACTCTTCTAAACTCCAGTGAATACAGGCCTAGTCAGCCCAATCTCCTCTTACGACAATCCTGCCATCCCAGGAATCAGTCTGGTAAACCTTCACTGCACTCCCTCTATGGCAAGGAGACCAAAACTGCACACAATACTCCAGGTGTGGGCTCACCAAGGCCCTGTCCAGCTGCAGTAAGACATCCTTGCTCCTGTACTCAAGTCCTCTCACAATGAAGGCCAACATACCATTTGCCTTCTTAACTGCTTGCTGCACCTGCATACTGGCTTTCAGTGACTGGTGTACAAGGACACCCAGGTCCCTTTGTACATCAGCATTTCCCAATCTATCACCATTTAAATAATACTCTGCCATTCTGTTTTTCCTACTAAAGTGGATAGCTTCACAAATATCCATGTTATACTGCATCTGCCCTGTATTTGCCCACTCACTCAACCTGTTTCAACCACCTTGAAGCCTCTTAACATTCCCCTCACTATACATTCCCATCTAGTTTAGTGTCATCAGCAAACTTGGAAATATTACAGTTGGTTCCCTCATCCAAATCATTGATATATTTTGTGAATAGCTGGTATCCAAGCACTCATCCCTGCAGTAGCCCACTAGTTTCCACCTGCCATTCCAAAAAAGACCCATTTATTCCTACTCTCTGTTTCCTGTCTGCTAACCAATTCTCAATACATGCCAATATATTACCCCCAAACCCATGCGCTTTAATTTTACACACTAACCTCTTATGTGAGCCTTCATCAAAATCTTTCTGAAAATCCAAGTACACCACATCCACTGGTTCTCCCTTATCTATTCTGCTAGTTACATCCTCAAAAAACTCCAGTAGGTTTGTCAAACATGATTTCCCCTTCATAAATCCATGTTGACTTAGTCTAATCCCGTTGATATTTTCTTAATGTCCTGTTGTCACATCTTTAATAATAGACTCTAGCATTTTCCCAACCACTGATGTTAGCCTAACCAGTCTTTAATTCCCTGTTTTTTTTTTTGCTCTCCCTCCTTTTTTAAATAGTGGGATTACATTTTCTACCCTCCAATCTGCCGGGACTGTTTCCAAATCTCTAGAAATTTGGGAGGTGACAACCGACACATCCACTATTTCCATGGCCACCTCCTTTATTACCCTGGGATGTAGATTATCAGGCCCTGGGGATTTATTGGCTTCAGTCCCATTAATTTCTCCAGCCATAATTCCAAAATCTGCCTCACCGCAATTTAACACTGGGTGTAATATTATTTGCTTTAATGCGAGGCTCCCACCCCCTCCTATGCGAGAGAGCCGCCGGCCAATCGGATGGCCGACAGTTATGAAGTCTCAGCAGCGCCAGCCAAGAGTGGTGACCACAGCTGGGATTACAGGTAGTCCCAGCATGCCAAAGGGACCAGGTGAGTAATTTAATAAAATTAATTTTCTTCCATTTCTCCTTCTCACTAGATCCTTCGTTCCCTAGTATTTCTGGGAAGTTATTTGTGTCTTCCTCCATGAAGACAGAACTAAAGTAGTTGTTTACTTGTTCTACCATATCCTTGTCCTCGATTATAAATTCACCTGTTTCAGACTAGAAGGGACCGACATTTGTCTTCACCAATCTTTTCCTTTATACATACTTATAGAAGTTTTTACAGTCTGCTTTTATGTTCCTTGAAAGTTTACTCTCATATTATATTTTCCCCTCTTAATCAATCTCTTGGTCCTCCTTTGCTGATTTCTAAACTGCTCCCAATCCTCAGGCTTGCTACTTTTTCATTCCTCTGCCTGGGGTATTTTACCTGCAGGAGGGAGGTTTTACCTGCACAGGGCCAGGTAAAGGCTGGGTAACTTCCTTTATGGGTTCCTAGGCCTATTGGAGGCACCCAACACCAAAGTCATACGGACTAAAAACATCAACTTTGTTCCCCTCCGCAGATGCTGTCAGACCTACTGAGTTTTATCAGGTATTTTTGTTTTTGTTCTAGATTTCCAGCATCCGCAGTATTTTGCTTTTACCAATGGCATAGCCCCCTTTAATCCTCCCCCCAGCCTCTTGAACCTGGTACCCCAATTCCCTCAACCCGCACCCCAAGACCCCCGACCCTGTACTCACCTGGTCCCTTCGGCATGCTGGGACTACCTGTAATCCCAGCTGTGGCCACCGCTCTTGGCTGGCGCTGCTGAGACTTCAGAACTGTCGGCCATCCGATTGGCCGGCGGCTCTCTCGCATAGGAGGGGGTGGGAGCCTCGCATTAAAGCAAATAATATAACACCCAGTGTTAAATTGCGGTGAGGCAGATGTTGGAATTATGGGTGGCAACTTTTTAGCTGAGGGGTGTGGTGCAGGGACCACAGTGTCCTATAAAATCCAGCTCATTAACTGTGCTTCCTGCTTCACGGGAGCTGCTAGACCTGCTGAGTATTTCCAACAGTTTCTGATTTTATTGCAGATTTTCAGTATGCACAATACCTTGTGTCTCGTATTCACCACTTCCCTCCTTCTGCCACCCTGAATAACACCCTTTACCTTTATTTTCTGCTGTCTGTCTTGAAGCCTGCTCACAATGCATTCTGCCACTTGTCTCCTGACTCCACATTCCCTGACCTTATTCATTAGTTTATTATGCGGCACCTTATCCAAGGCCTTTTGAAAATTAGAATAAATCACATCTACAGCATTACCATATCTACTCACACTTTCACCTTCTCAAAAAATTCAATGAGTGGCTCAGAAAGATTTTCCCTTTTGAAATCCATACTGACTATCCATCATTATATTTCTCATTTCTAGATGTTCTTCTATTCTCTCCATTAGTAAGGAGTCCATTGTATTTTTTCTCTCACTGATGTTAAGCTGACTGCTCTATAATTCCCTTTGTATGTCCCGCACCCCCTTCTTAAATATAAAAATTACATTTGCTATCCACCAGCCCTCTGGCACTCCACCTTTTTCTAACAAATTATTAAATATGAGTAGTAATGCCTCTGCTATCTCTTCCCTAGATTCTTTTTAAGTTAGATGAATACACCTTCTGACACTGCTCATAGATAGTGAACAGAAATGGAATGTTTCACGGTTTCTCTTTTCCCTAGAACAAAGGCAGAGTCTGATAGATGAGTAGCTAACATTTTGTTATGTAAAGTGAGCTAACAACATGGCCAGATATGGAGCCTGGGCTCTGCCTGATTTATAGAGCTCAGTTCTACGGTAGCTGGGTCAATTCACAAAGAGATTGGGATACACACTTGAAAAGGGTAATAAACTGCAGAATATGGAGAAGGAACCAAGCAGTGGGACACATTGGGTAGCTCCTTCAATGAGGTATGATGGGCTGAATGGCCTCCTCTGCTGTCAGGTTGTATGATTCACATAGCGAGCCATTTAGGGTGCAAAAATAATGTAATCTGATTGGGTACTGATTGGGAACCCAACAGCATCAAAGAAGATTTTTCCATAATTTCCCTTTCGTTAATTAATCTTTAAATCACTATCATATTGTGAGAGAATCTGAGAAATGTTTAAATTAACATCTGAATATATTCAAGCAGACAACATATAACAAATTGAACTGCCAGAGTATGGGTGTCTACAAGTGACAAACATTTAAAGTGTTTGGCACATGGAATAGCTAAGTCACTCTCTTGGGACCATTGAGTTTCTTATACTGAATATAAGGACATACATTACACAGTTAATTAACTCCAATAGTTTATTTTATAAACTGCCTGT
Source organism: Carcharodon carcharias (assembly GCF_017639515.1). NCBI lineage: Eukaryota > Metazoa > Chordata > Chondrichthyes > Lamniformes > Lamnidae > Carcharodon > Carcharodon carcharias. The sequence goes on from NC_054474.1 coordinate 2,145,946, forward strand.
TTCTTCCCTGGGAGCAATACAATGAAACACATCACCAAGATTTCCCTTATTGCTTTCATCCAGTGATGCATTGACCAAAGGCAATTAAATATGCTCGATACAAAAAAGCCAATGCCTATTACAAAATATTTCTTAACCGCAGCAGATACTCAATATTGGATTTGTCTACTTGATATTTCACTTTGATGTTAAGTTTTGGTCACACATTGTTCCATTTATGAGTATGTGTTGAGATGATTAAGGGCCTCAGGTTTCACTAACCATATCTCAGTCCAAGTTCCAGGTAGAATTTGCTCACTGCCACACACTTGAATTGTAACATTTCCAGATTGGACATTTTTTCTTTCCCTATCTCGAGCTCAGTTGATTGCACCCTTGGCTCTAAGTCAGAATATCGTGGGTTTGCCAACATTCCAGTGACATGGGCCCGAATTTTCATAAAGCTGGTAGGACTCTGTACCTTAGCCAAAATGGCACCAGAGCCCGGAATTCGAAGTCCCGCCCCCACATCCGGCCACCACCACTTTTGCCGGAATGTGGCATGAGGAATTTCACACATAGACAGTTCACTGAGGCAACAGCACATTTAAAAGTGTAACTGCCTTCACTCAGAAGCAATTTTCATCATTCAGGTTTATGAAACACTACTCGAGAGATGTGTGAATTTGAGGAAAAGGTCTTAACCCACCAGAATTCTTTGGAGGGGTCAGGTACTCTTCTGGGAGCAGCCATGTCCCCTTTGGGATTGTTAACAATTGATCTGCTTATGCGTGAATAGTGGATGAGATCTGTGGAACTGCTAAGCTGTCAATTTACTTAAATCACCAGCCCTTTAAATGTTGAGGGGGAGATGGTGGTGTGGGGGTAATGTTGCCAGATTAGTAATTCCAGAGGTCTAGGCTAATGTTCTGGGGACATGGGTTCAAATTCTACTGCGATAGCTGGTGGAATTTGAATTCAGTTAATAAATCTGGAAGATAAAGCTATTCTCAGTAACAGTGACCACAAAACTATCAACAATTGTTGTAAAACCCATCAGGTTCACTAATACCCTTTAGGGAAGGAAATCTGCTGTCTTTACTGGTCTGGCCTACATGTGAATCCAGACGCACATCAATGTGGTTGACTCTTAAATGACCAAGCGAGGTTCAGCTCAAGGGCAATTAGGGATGGGCAACAAATACTGGCCTTGCCAGTGATGCCCACATCCTGTGAAACAATAAAGGAAAAAAAAATCCAGTTTGCAAATGAAAAAAATGGTGTTTGTAATTTCACTAAGGTCAGAATTTTCGGCCCCGCCCTGGTGGATGCAGTGGGCCATTTAAATTCCCATTCAGTTCAGGGGGACTGTAATATACCACTTGATGGGAAGGTCTGTAACATCCTGGTCTAGATGTTTGTTGACATAAGTTAGCAGATATCATTATAGTATTATTTCTGCTTGATTGAATCCACAACCTATCATTATCACAATGGGGACCCTGTAGGTTCACAGTTTGATTGAGAGTTCTGAATGGTTATAAAGGTATTAGCTATCTTTGATGTGGGGCTATTAATATAAATGTTTCTTTTTAGGGACGATTAAGTACTTGAATAGATTTCTCTATTGAATGGGATTTTATTAATGACAGTGTATTTTTATATAGTGAATTCTGCAATAGATGCTTAGAACTTCATTTTATTTCATCACAATGTGGCTCCAAGGTGGCCATTGAATTAGCATGGTGGTGTAAGCATAAAGGGTGGTGGATGAGGGCTATGAGTTGGCATGAGTTGGCATTAAATTGGCATAGGGACTAGAAATGGTTATGGGAATGAGTAGGGGCATCATTGCTTGGGATGGAGAGTACAAGGTGCCATGGAGGCTGGATAGAGGGGCATAGCTTGGCATGGAGGATATGGGGAGTTGTGTAGAGGGGCATTGATTGGCATAGAAGGTATGAGGAACTATGGGGATGGGTTGAGGGCATGAGTTGGTGTGAGATGGCATGGATGAGGCATGGGTGTGTGAGGGTTGAGAGTCAGAGCACTATATTTCGTTGCACTGTTATGATTACAACTGGGACAAAATCCCAGAGCACTGAGGCAGGCCTTTTAAACAGACCACCTCCCACCTGACAGGCCCAGTGGCTGCCTCCACTCTGTTCCTGGGGACATGGGGTCAGCAGGTCTGGTTCCAGTTAGTTATCCATCTGCTCCTGCAACAAAACTCCGGCTGGCCGGGGCAGTTCCCCCGAATCAGATTTACAGAGTCGAGACATTTCCTGACTCGGGTGTGAAAATTCAGGCCTTGTTCAGAAGGCATGGGCTGATGTTCCAGTGCAGAACTGAGGGAGTCGCATTTGCCTTTGTGGGAGCTTGCTGTGCACAAGCTGGCTGTCGTGCTTCCAGTATGGAATGCTCTGGGGTTGTAAAAGAGGTTGTAATTCCTTAATGTGCACTCTATCCATCAAATTTCTTGTCATCACAGACTCAAACCTTACCCCTGATTAGGACAGCAGCAAAGTGAACATCTGTCCAGCTGTTAAATGATGCTCAGGAAAGTCACCAGGGATCAATTCGAATGGTTGCAGCACAAAGTTGATAAGCAGGCTTGGGTGAAAAGGGTTGTTGATTGGGAGGGTGGGAATCCTGGTAGCAGGAGGGAAATCCCTTTGGGGGAGGGGGGCAAATCCCAGATGAAGGGAGGGAAGCCCAGGATCATGCAGGGTCATACACTCATTACTCAGCCATCAATGTCGGCACTGGCTCAACTGCATCCATTGGATGTATGGTGGCCGTATTCCCATAGACCTTCTGTACGGTGAACTGGCCATTGGGTCACGACCTGCTGGACATTGATACCTCCGCTACAAGGACACCTGCAAGTCTGGAGGCTGTGACCTCTGGAGGCTGTGACCTCTGGAGGCTGTGACCTCTGGAGGCTGTGACCGCTGGAGGCTGACTGATTGGAAGGACATTGGAAGAGGGGAACAGAAATGAGAAGCTCAGATGGCTGAGGAGGGGGTCTAGGGGAAACAGAGGCCGGTGAATCATGCACCTTCTCCGCCCCTTGTCTTCCTGTGCAGGAAATGCAGCAGAGGCTGCCACACCAGAGAGGGGCTCCTGAGTAACACCAGGTAATGTTTAACACAATGTTGACCACCACAGCACAAATCATCGGCTCACAAGACAGAGGCTGCCAGCTCGGAGATGCAAAGGGTGGAACTTAATCTGTGGCGAGAAAGATGATGGCTGAGCCACTAAATCAGGAGAGAGGCCATAGGTCAGTCTGCCGGCAGTGGGAAAATGCCCCACAATGAAGTGGGAGCTGGAAAGGGGCCAATTTGAAAACCTGCCCACTGGAGGCCGGATGTCAAACAGGCTTTTTATTAAGCCAATTGACATCAATTATCCCGGAGCCCAATGAAATTTAGCAGCAGCTGAGGGATTAAATGGGAGTCGCATAACCTTCCCATGCATCACTCTGGTCACCCAACAAACCCTATCTAGGGGGGACAGGGGGGTGTTGGGGCGGGTGGGGGCGGGTGGGGGCGGTGGGGCAGGGGGGTGGGGGTCAAGGCCTGGAATTTGCTGAAAGCCAGCCCCCTGTCCTTGCCTCCTACACGCCTGACTTAACCCCAGGGCAATCCCCTCCCCACCACCTCCACCCTCACTCAGCTGTGTCCATGATCCAGTGTTGATCCTCGGTAAAATCCCTGGACTGTTACCAGCAACTTCCAGCGCTCCCAGTGGTGCAGTTGGCAATAGGAAGCTGCTAGCATTGGATGGACTGGCAGCTCTCAGGGAACAGGATCTCCACCGCCAGTGTCCCAAACCCTGAGGAATGTACAGTACCAGCTGCTGAAGGGCCTGACAGGCACTTAATTTGGTCTGTCCTCCCCAACAGAAGTGATGTGTGTCTGGTTCTCCCACTTAGTGGGCCCCAAGGAGATGTCCCACTCACACAACTCCTTCACTGTCACTGGGTCAAAATCCTGGAACTCCCTCCCTAACAGCACTGTGGGTGTACCTACACCACATGGACAAAATCCTGGAACTCCCTCCCTAACAGCACTGTGGGTGTACCTACACCACATGGACAAAATCCTGGAACTCCCTCCCTAACAGCACTGTGGGTGTACCTACACCACATGGACAAAATCCTGGAACTCCCTCCCTAACAGCACTGTGGGTGTACCTACACCACATGGACAAAATCCTGGAACTCCCTCCCTAACAGCACTGTGGGTGTACCTACACCACATGGACAAAATCCTGGAACTCCCTCCCTAACAGCAGTGTGGGTGTACCTACATCACATGGACTGCAGCGGTTCAAGAAGGCAGCTTACCACCACCTTCTCAAGGGCAATTAGGCCGGCCCAGCCTGTGATGCTCAAATCCCAAAAACGGATGATAAAATCCAAAAAAGCTTTAAAATAAAACAAACTTGCTTTACTGGGCATCCTTGCCCTGCCTGCTACCTTGAGAACAGATTATCCCACTAAGACTTCAGCTTAAAGTCACAAACTGGGCTCCAATGACATCATCAGAGTACAATCTGCATACTTCATTCAAATGTCTTTTCTGCCTAGAATTTAAAATTGCAATCACTTGTAAAGGAAGGGGAAAGAGTAACTAATTCCCATCCGCTTTGAATCTGCCCTTTCCCCATTGTAGTCAACCTTCCCCATTTTAACTCCCCTTCCCCATTTTAACCGTCCTTTCCCCATTTTAACCACCTTTTTCCCCATTGTAGCTATCCTTCCCCATTTTAACTCCCCTTGAGGCAATATGGGTAGAGCTCTGGGATAGGAAGGGTACAGTCACAATGTTGGGCGTTTACTATAGGCCTCCCAATTACCGACGGGAGATTGAGGAACAGTTATGTAGGCAGATTTTGGAAAGATGTAAAAGCAATAGGGTTGTTGTGGTGGGTGATTTTAACTTTCCCTATATTGACCGGGAATCACTTAGTGCTAGGGTTTTGGATGGTGCAGAATTTGTAAGGTGCATCCAGGAGGGCTTCCTGAGACAATATGTAGATAGTCCAACTAGGAAAGGGGCAATACTGGACCTGGTATTAGGGAATGAACCCGGCCAGGTGGTCGAAGTTTCAGTAGGGGAGCATTTTGGGAAAAGTGACCATAATTCAGTAAGTTTCAAGGTACTGGTGGATAAGGATAACAGGAGTCCTCGGGTTAAGGTGATTCATTGGGGGAAGGCTAATTATAACAATATTAGGCAGGAACTGAGGAATCTAGACTGGAGGCGGATGTTTGAGGGCAAATCAACAACTGACGTGGGGGGCTTTCAAACATCAGTTGATAAGACCAGCATGTTCCTGCTAGGATGAAGAATAAGTATGGCAAGTTTCAGGAACCTTGGATAATGAAGGATATTGTGAAATTAGTCAAAAAGAAAAGGGAAGCATTTGTAAGGGCTAGAAGGCTGGGAACAGATGAAGCCCATGGAGAATATAAAGGAAGTAAGAAGAAACTTAAGGAAGGAGTCAGGAGGACTAAAATGGGTCATGAAAAGTCACTGGTAACCAGGATTAAGGAAAATCCCAAGGCCTTTTATACATATGTAAAACGCAAGAAGGTAACCAGGGAAAGGGTAGGACCACTCAGGGACAGAGGTGGGAATCTGTGTGTGGAGCCAGAAGAAATGGGAGAGATACTAAATGAATATTTCTCATCAGTATTCACTAAAGAGAAGGACTTAGCGGTCGATTTGTCTAGGGAAGAGTGTGTAGATAGCCTGGATCATGTTGAGATCAAAAAAGAGATGTTAGGCGTCTTGAAGAATATTAAGGTGGATAAGTCCCCAGGGCCAGGCGGGATCTACCTCAGAGTACAGAGGGAGGCAAGGGAGGAGATTGCTGGGACCTTGACAGAAATCTTTGTATCCTCACTGGCTACAGGTGAGGTCCCAGAGGACTGGAGAATGGCCAATGTTGTTCCATTGTTTAAGAAGGGATAATCCAGGAAATTACAGGCCGGTGACCCTTATGTCAGTGGTAGGGAAATTATTGGATAAGGTTCTTCCTGACAGGATTTACTACCATTTGGAAGCAAATGGGCATATTAGTGAGAGGCAGCATGGTTTTGTGAAGGGGAGGTTGTGTCTCACCAACTTGATCGAGTTTTTGAGGAAGTGACAAAGATGATCGACGATGGAAGGGCAGTGGATGTTATCTACATGGATTTCAGTAAGGCCTTTGACAAGGTCCCTCATGGCAGACTGGTACAGAAGGTAAAGTTGCACGGGATCAGAGGTGATCTCGCAAGATGGATACAGAATTGGCTTGGTCATAGAAGACAGAGGGTAGCAGTGGAAGGGTGCTTTTCTGAATGGAGAGCTGTGACTAGTGGAGTTCCACAGGGATCAGTCTGGGACCTTTGCTGTTTGTAGTATACATAAATGATTTGGAAGAAAATGTAACTGGGCTAATTAGTAAGTTTGCAGACGATACTAAGGTTGGAGGAGTTGCAGATAGTGAAGAGGATTGTCAAAGGATACAACGGGATATAGATGGATTGGAGACTTGTGTGGAGAAATGGCAGATGGAGCTTAATCTGGATAAATGCGAGGTAATGCATTTTGGAAAGTCTAATACAGGCAGGAATTATACAGTAAATGGCAAAACCCCTAAGTGCATCGACGGGCAGAGGGATCTGGGTGTACAGGTCCACAGGTCACTGAAAGTTGCAACGCAGGTGGATAAGGTAGTCAGAAAGGCATATGGCATGCTTGCCTTCATCGGCAGGGGGATTGAGTATACAAGCTGGGAAGTCATGCTGCAGCTGTATAGAAGCTTGGTTAGGTCACACTTGGAATATTGCGTGCAATTCTGGTCGCCACATTACCAGAAGGATATGGAGGCATTGGAGAGGGTGCAGAGGAGGTTTACCAGGATGCTGCCTGGTCTGGAGGAGGTTACAGAGATAGGGAGGGGTGTAGGGGCTGGAGGAGGTTGTAGAGATAGGGAGGGTAGTAGGAGATGGAGGAGGTTACAGAGATAGGGAGGGGTGTAGGGGCTGGAGGAGGTTACAGAGATAGGGAGGTTTGGAGGAGCTGGAGAAAGTTACAGAGATAGGGAGAGTTGTATGGACTGGAGGAGGTTACAGAAATAGTTAGGGTTGTAGGGGCTGGAGGAGGTTACAGAGATAGGGAGGGTCAGAGGAGCTGGAGGAGATTAAAGAGATAGGGAGTGTTGGAGGGGCTGGAGGAGGTACAGAGATTGGGAGTGTTGGAGGGGCTGGAGGAGGTTACAGAAAGAGGGAGAGTTGTATGGACTGGAGGAGGTTACAGAGATAGGGAGGGTGTAGAGACTGGAGGAGGTTACAGAGATAGGGGGGGTGTAGAGACTGGAGGAAGTTACAGAAATAGTTAGGGTTGTAGGGGCTGGAGGAGGTTACAGAGATATGGAGTGTTGGAGGGGCTGGAGGAGGTACAGAGATAGGGAGGGGTGTAGGGTCTGGAGGAGGTACAGAGATAGGGAGTGTTAGAGGGGCTGGAGGAGGTTACAGAGATAGGGAGGGTGTAGAGACTGGAGGAGGTTACAGAGATAGGGGGGGTGTAGAGACTGGAGGAAGTTACAGAAATAGTTAGGGTTGTAGGGGCTGGAGGAGGTTACAGAGATATGGAGTGTTGGAGGGGCTGGAGGAGGTACAGAGATAGGGAGGGGTGTAGGGTCTGGAGGAGGTACAGAGATAGGGAGTGTTAGAGGGGCTGGAGGAGGTTACAGAGATAGGGAGGGCTCTAGGGGCTGGAGTAAATTTCAGGGATAGGGAAAGGCAAGGCTATGGAAGGAATTGGGAACACAAATGAAAATTTTCAAATTTCGATGTTTCATGACCGGGAGCCTATGAAAGTCAGTGGGCACAGGGGTGAGAGGGGAACAGGACTTTGTGAGAGTTCAGACACGGGCAGGAGAAATTTGGGTGAGCTCAGGTTTACAGAAGGGAAAATGTGAGACGCCGGCCAGGAGTGTGCTGGAATAGTGAAGTCCAGAGGTAACAAAGGTGTGAATGAGGATTTCAGCAGCAAGGGAGCTGAGACAGGGGAGAATTCAGCTATAATATTGAGGTCTTAGTGTGAGCAGAAGTACGAGGAAGGAAGCTCATCTTAGAGCTACATCTGACACCAAGGTTGTGAACTGATGGCTTAATCTCAGAGCATTATTCTCAGAGTATCTCAGAGTATCTCAGAGTATTGCCAGGGAGAGATGTGGAGTCGGTAGTTATGGAACGGAGTTTGGACCGAAAACAATGGCTTCAGCCTTCCCAATATTTAAATGGAGGAAATTACTTCTCACCCAGCCCTGGGTGGTGGATAAACAATCAAATAATTGAGAAACTATGGAGGAGTCGAGAGAGGTGGTGGTGAGGTGGAGCTGGGTGTCATCAGCATATATGTGAAAACTAACACTCTGCTTTCGAATGATGTTGCCAAGGGGCAGCATGTAGTTGAGAAGTAGGAAGGGACCAAGGATAAATCCTTGGGGACACTGGAGGTAACAGTGTGGGATCATGAAGAGAAGCCTTTGTAAGTTATTCTCTGGGTAGAATCAGATAGTTAAGAATGGAACCAGCTGGGAGCTGTCCCATCCAGCTGGATGAGAGTAGAGGAGGATGGTGTGGTCAACAGTGTCAAAGGTTGCAGACAGATTGAGAAGGACGAGGAGGGAAAGTTTACCTTTGGTACTAGCACATAGGATGTCATTTGTGACTTTGATAAGAGCTGTTTCATTGCTGTGGCTGGAATGGAACCCTGGTTGGAGGAATGAATTTTAGGGCCACCCGTAATGGTATATTTGAGTGGGTGGGGTGAGCTTACTGCCTTCCCACTCACCCCCGACCTTCCCCAAATACCATTGGCTGGGTTGGTGGAGGGGTTGGAAGCAGGGACAACGTCGGTTAGTACATCAAGAAATAAGCCTATTGAGGCACTTAACTGCATTTGACAGCCATCACTAATTCCCCTTGAACTGAGTGACTTGCTCAACCATTTCAGAGGGACAGTTCAGAGCCAATCACGTTGCTGTCTGGAGTCACATGTAGGCCAGACCAGGTAAGGATGGCAGATTTCCTTCCCTAAAGAATATTAATGAACCAGATGAGTTTTCATGACAATCAGTGAGATTCCTGATTTATTAATTGAATTTCAGTTCTACCAGCTGGCATAGTGGGATTTGAACCTGTGTCCCCAGGGCATTAGCCTGGGCTGCTGGATTACTAGCCTAGTGATATCACCACTACACCACCTCATTCAGCCTCTACTGTAATAACATTTCTGGCTGGGGAGGGAAGAAGGAAGGTGACCAGCCTGGGTTGCCTCTCTGCATGGGTAAAGGCAGGGAGAAAGTGGGGGTGCTCCTCATTTGGGGGCCCCCTGTGTCCATCAGAGGCACCACCCCCAACCTGCCTTTAAAACCCAACCTCCCACCAGCCCACTCCCCCAGCCCCCAGCAGCCCCCCTCCCCACCTCACTAGGGTCTCTGATCCCGGCCGCAACCTAAATCCATGAACTTACTTTTAAGTTCAGTATCCATCTTCCTTCTTCTTGGAACTACCTGCATTCCCAGCAGTGACCACTACTTGTTCCTAGCACTGCTGGAACTACAAAGCTGTCAGCCAATCAAATTGGCCAGCAGCTGTCCAGGATGAGACCTCCTGTCCCTGAGGGGTGGAAGTCCCACTCTGAGGTGGATAAGTCCACATTATCACTGCTGGGCAGCCAGGATTAAAGTTGGTGAGTTGCTGACTGACTTTTGGAACAGGGAGGGGGCAGGAATACATTCCAATACTCTGTTTAGAGAGGCTTTTAGCAGGAACAAGGGGAGAAAATCAGCAAAGACATTAGTGGAGTACAGAAAGTGCAGGGTGGAGCCTAAGAAAGCAATTAGGAGAGCAAAGAAGGGATATGAGAAAGCTCTGGCTGGTAAAAGGGAAAATCCCAAGATATTCTATAAGTATATCAATGGGAAGAGGATAACCAGGGAAAGAGTAGGGCCTATAAGGGACCAAGGGGGCAATCTATGGGTCGAGCCAGAAGACATCGCTAGAGTGTTGAATGAATACTTCACGTCCATCTTCACCCAAGAGAATGAGGATGAAGGTATCGAACTCGGGGAGAGAGACTGCGAGGTTCTTACGCACATTGATTTAGGGAGTAACAAGGTATTGGAGGTGTTGACAGGCTTAAAAGTGGACAAATCTCCAGGTCTGGATAATTTGTGCCCCAGACTGCTGAGGGAGGCAAGGGAGGAGATCGCAGGGGCTCTGACCCAAATTTTTAATTCCGCTCTGGCCACGCGGGAGGTGCCAGAGGACTGGAGAACAGCTAATGTGGTTCCACTATTTAAGAAGGGTTGTAGAGATAAGCCAGGGAACTACAGGCCAGTGAGTCTCACGTCAGTGGTAGGGAAATTATTGGAGAAAATTCTGAAGGAGAGTATCTATCGCCACTTGGAGAGGCAAGGTTTGATCAGGGATAGTCAGCATGGCTTTGTCAGAGGGAGGTCATGCCTAACAAATGTGATTGAATTTTTTGAGGAGGTGACCAGATGTGTAGATGAGGGTAGAGCAGTTGATGTAGTTTATATGGATTTCAGCAAAGCCTTTGACAAAGTCCCACATGGGAGACTTATAAAGAAGGCAAATGCACATGGGATACAGGGTAACTTTATAAGGTGGATTCAAATTTGGCTTAGTTGTAGGAGGCATAGGGTGATGACAGAAGGATGCTTTAGTGACTGGAAGCCAGTGTCCAGTGGTATACCACAGGGATCTGTTCTGGGTCCCCTATTATTTGTCATTTTTATAAACGACATAGATGACTATATGGGGGTAGGAGTAGTAAGTTTGCAAATGACACAAAGATTAGTTGGGTGCTTAACAGTGAGGTTGAATGTCTTGGGTTACAGGAAGGTATAGACGGGATGGTCAAATGGGCAGATAAGTGGCAGATGGAATTTAACCCTGAAAAATGTGAGGTGATAAACTTTGGAAGGAGTAATTTGACAAGGAAGTATTCAATGAATGGCATGACACTAGGAAGTTCTGAGGAACAAAGGGACCTTGGCGTATGTGTCCATAGATCTCTGAACACAGAAGGGCATGTTAGTGGGGCGGTGAAAAAGGCATATGGGACACTTGCCTTTACCAATCGAGGCATAGATTACAAAAGTAGGGAGGTCATGTTGGAGTTCTATAGAACCTTGGTGAGGCCACAGCTGGAGTACTGTGTGCAGTTCTGGTCACCACATTATAAGAAGGATGTGATTGCACTGGAGGGGGTGCAGAGGAGATCCACCAGGATTTTGCCTGGGATAAAACATTTAAGTTATGAAGAGAGGTTGGATAGACTTGGGTTGTTTTTGTTGGAGCAGAGAAGACTGAGGGGTGACCTGATCGAGGTGTACAAGATTATGAGGGGCATGGACAGGGTAGATAGGGAGCCTTTGTTTCCAGGATTGTCACTGACCTCATCTCCTCTGGGGATCTCCCTCCCACAGCTTCCAACCTGATAGTCGCCCAACCTCGGACGGCCCGCTTCTACCTCCTACCCAAAATCCACAAACAGAACTGCCCCGGTAGTCCAATCATGTCAGCTTGCTCCTGCCCCACAGCACTCCTTTCTCGTTATCTTGACTCCCTTCTCTCTCCCCTTGTCCAGTCCCTTCCCACCTACATCCGTGATTCCTCTGACACCTTATGTCACATCAACAATTTCCAGTTCCCTGGCCCCAACCGCTTCCTCTTCACCATGGACGTCCAATACCTCTACACCTCCATCCCCCACCAGGATGGTCTGAGGGCCCTTAGCTTCTTCCTCGAACAGAGGCCTGAACAATCCCCATTAACACTACTCTCCTCTGTCTGGCTGAACTTGTTCTCACACTGAACAATTTCTCCTTCAACTCCTCTCACTTCCTCCAAATAAAAGGTGTGGCTATGGGTATCCGCATGGGCCCCAGCTATGCCTGTCTCTTTATGGGGTATGTGGAACATTCCTTGTTGCAGTCCTACTCCGGCCCCCTTCCACAACTCTTTCTCCGGTACATCGATGATTACCTCGGTGCTGCTTCATGCTCTCGTCAGGACTTGGAAAAATGTATTAATTTTGCTTCCAATCTCCACCCCTTCATCATTTTCATGTGGTCCATCTCTGACACTTCCCTTCCCTTCCTTGACCTCTCTGTCTCAATCTCTGGTGATAGACTGTCCACCAATATCCATTACAAACCCACCAACTCCCACAGCTACCTCGACTACAGCTCCTCACACCCCGCTTCATGTAAGGACTCCATCCCATTCTCTCAGTTCCTTCGCCTCCGTCGCATCTGTTCCGATGATGCTACCTTCAAAAACAGTTCCTCTGACATGTCTTCCTTCTTTCTTAACCGAGGCTTTCCACCCACGGTGGTTGACAGGGCCCTCAACTGTGTCCGGCCCATCTCCAGTGCATCCGCCCTCACGCCTTCTCCTCCCTCCCAGAAACATGATAGGGTCCCCCTTGTCCTCACTTATCACCCCACCAGCCTCCGCATTCAATGGATCATCCTCCGCCAACTCCAGCATGATGCCACCACAAAACACATCTTCCCTTCACCCCCCCTATCGGCATTCCGTAGGGATCGCTCCCTCTGGGACACCCTGGTCCACTCTTCCATCACCCCCTACTCCTCAACCCCCTCCTATGGCACCACCCCATGCCCACGCAAAAGATGTAACACCTGCCCCTTCACTTCCTCTCTCCTCACCGTCCAAGGGCCCAAACACTCCTTTCAAGTGAAGCAGCATTTCACTTGCATTTCCCCCAACTTAGTCTACTGCATTCGTTGCTCCCAATGTGGTCTCCTCTACATTGGAGAGACCAAATGTAAACTGGGCGACCGCTTTGCAGAACACCTGCGGTCTGTCCGCAAGAATGACCCAAACCTCCCTGTCGCTTGTCATTTTAACACTCCACCCTGCTCTCTTGCCCACATATCTGTCCTTGGCTTGCTGCATTGTTCCAGTGAAGCCCAACGCAAACTGAAGGAACAGCACCTCATCTTCCGACTAGGGACTTTACAGCCTTCCGGACTGAATATTGAATTCAACAACTTTACATCTTGAACTCCCTCCTCCTTCCCTAGCCCCTTTCTGTTTCTTCCCCCTTCCTTTTGTTTTTTCCAATAATTTATATAGATTTTTCTTTTCCCACCTATTTCCATTATTTTTAAATCTTTTATGCCCTCCCCACCCCCACTAGAGCTATACCTTGAGTGCCCTACCATCCATTCTTAATTAGCACATTTGTTTAGATAATATCATCAACTTCAACACCTCTGTGTTCTTTTGTTCTTTTTTCTGTGACATCTATTGATTATCTGCTCCTATCCCTGCTTGTTTGTCCCTACAACCACACCACACCCACCACTTCTCTCTCCCCCCTGCCCCCCACCTTAAACCAGCTTATATTCCACCCGTCTCCTAATATTCACTTAGTTCTGCTGAAGGGTCATGAAGACTCAAAACGTCAATTCTTTTCTTCTCTGCCGATGCTGCCAGACCTGCTGAGTTTTTCCAGGTAATTCTGTTTGTGTTTTGGATTTCCAGCATCCGCAGGTTTTTTGTTTTTGGATAGGGAGCAGCTGTTCCCCTTAGTTGAAGGGTCAGTCACAAGGGGACATAAGCTCAAGGTGAGGGGCAGGAGGTTTAGGGGGGATGTGAGGAAAAACTTTTTTACCCAGAGGGTGGTGAGGGTCTGGAATGCGCTGCCTGGGAGGGTGATGGAGGTGGGTTGCCTCACATCCTTTAAAAAGTACCTGGATGAGCACTTGGCACGTCATAACATTCAAGGCTATGAGCCAAGTGCTGGTAAATGGGGTTAGGTAGGTAGGTCAGGTGTTTCCCATATATCAGTGCAGACCCGATGGGCCAAAAGGCCTATTCTGCACTGTGATTCTGTGTTTAGTTCACCCCATAGAGGGATTTGGGAGGTGACAACATATTCAAGGGCTTTGGAGAGGAAAGGGTGGTTGGAGATGGACCAGCAATGTACAAGGATGGTGGGGCCAAGTTTTGTTTTATTGAGGAGAGTGATCTTGACGACTGATGTAAAGGAGAGAGGGACAACAGCTGAAGAGAGAAAACCTTTAACAATATTGGCTAACATGTGGACAGGAGGAGACATTAGGTGATTAAGCAACATCACTAAAATAGTTGATCTGATCAGTATTTCATTGCAGTTTATGGGAGCTTGCTGTGCACAAATAATTGCTGTGTTTTCTACATTACAACAGTGACTATACCCTGATAGGTTTTCCTTGGCTGTAAAGTGCTCGAGGATCTTGAGAAGTTGTGAGAACTGTTATATAAATACAGCTTGCTCTTTTTATTACTAACAACCCATTCAGCCAGGAGAGGACTCACAACAAGTGGCCCTTTACCCTCCCGCAATCTTCTTCTGCAGGACTCAGTGGATAGGAATCAGTGGATAGAGAGATTTTATTCCTCCTCTGTAATCTGTGTCCGTAGTGTAAGTCTCAGCTCCAGTAACTGTGTCTGAACCGTGACAGGAATTCACTACACCTTGAGGTGATCACTGTTTCAAAGTAAATATTATTCATTGCTACTGCTGCTAGTATCAGCTGATTTGATGGTGACTGTGAATTGAATCTGACACATTCTACATCTCCATAATTGGCAGTGCAATCACCAATGGAGGCACTGGGGAGTTCATTCCGTATATTTCTATTCTTTGAATTACTTTGCACAGTAGGTTTCACCCTGTTAAAAAGCAAATTGTTATGAAGTAGTTTGGGTTGTGTTGACACTTTTATGCTTAATTATATCCTTGTCTATATTTATCAACTTGTGAGCCATGGATTGAGAAGAATGGGCCAATGTTATCTGGAGTTTAGCAGAATAAGTGGTGATCTCATTAAAACATAAAATTCTTAGAGTGGCCGATTCCCCCTGAAGAGTCTGGAACAAGGGGTCACAGTCTCAGGATAAGGGGTCGGCCATTTAGGACCGAGATGAAAAGAAATGTCTTCATTCAGAGGGTGGG
The DNA here is from genome assembly GCF_017639515.1 of Carcharodon carcharias. Classification (NCBI taxonomy): domain Eukaryota; kingdom Metazoa; phylum Chordata; class Chondrichthyes; order Lamniformes; family Lamnidae; genus Carcharodon; species Carcharodon carcharias. Next base: position 2,160,996 of record NC_054474.1, read on the forward strand.
ATTGTTTAGAATTCTCCAGCCCAGGTTGGTGAGGATGCTCAGTTGTTGAGTTTATTCTAGGCAGAGACCAATACATTTTTCAATGCCAAGGGAATAAAGGGTTATGGGGACCGGAGTAGTGAGGGGAAGTGGAGTTGAGGTAGAAAGTCAGCGGAACAGCCTTGAGGGGCTGAATGGTCTAGTCCTATACCCAAATTTTACGGCATTGTGAATTCTGATGATGACCTTTGGGAAAGTGATTTCAGCCTCAAGTCTTGAAGGCTGGCAGCAGGAGGAAACTAAATTAATATAAGGAATTGAAGTAATACCATCACTGAAGCAGCAAAAGGAGATTTGCTGAGGTTTGTTAGGTCTCCTTCCTGCTGAAACAGAAATATTTACCCTACCCCACCAAAAAGAAATCAAGGCAACAGAAACCAATAAAATTAAGCAAAATCCTTCAGTTGCCTGAATTTTAAAAATGATCGTGCCAACATTATTGGAGGTGAAATTGGATGGTGGTGAGGTCACACATTATAAACACCACCGAATAATGACTCTAATCAACTATGTGTCATGAAGCTATTAATGTATACATTATCGGAAATTATTTTTCTTTTAAAAGTAGAGGTTTAGTCTGTGGGTGTGTCTTAATTGAATTAAAGCCAGCTAGTCTGGGTGCTTTGATGTGGCCTAGTTTTGAGATGTAAGAGAGGTAGAGTGCTATTATATTTTGTTGAATAGAGCATTCAAGAAGGTGGGTGAAATATGGCACCTAGCTAACACAGACCAAACAATGTTTATATCACTAATAAACCCCTTTCATTGTTAGAAGAGGTGGAGTTCAAAGGGGCTGGTGATACGATGAGAACTTACCTTCAATGAGATGTGCTGAGTATAACCGATAGAAATTTTGTGTGTGAAGGGAAGAGGCAAACGTAAGGTCAAAACCTGTAAGCCTACCGCAGTGTCTGCAAAGGAACCAAAGTGAAAACAACCTCATTTTGAACTTGTAAGGTGAAAATGCTTTGCCTGGTGTCTACTTAAAAATCTATGGGTTGCTGTTGCCTTAGTGGAGATTAGTCTGGGAATTTGTTAAAAGTTATGATAGTAGTAACTTGTAGCCATGTTTATGTGTTTAATGTGTTGTAACTTAATAAAATGTTTCATTTAGTTTAATCTCAAAGCCTCTCGAGAACTGGTGGTCTGATTCCTGAATTTAGAGATGCATCTCAAACGTACCACTTAGAAATATAGGATATGACAATTGTTTAAAGTATCCCTCCGGGATTTTTAATAACTCAGCTTTACCAACTGCTGGGTCATAACACTACGATAGAATGGACCATTCGCCAGCAATCACTAGAGAAAAAGTACTGGGAAGGTTAGTAGGAATAAAAGCTGACAAATCCCCTGGTTCTGATGGTCTGCACCCTGAAGGTTTTAAAGGAAGTGGATGCAGAGATAATGGATGCATTGATTTTAATCTTCCAAAATCCCATAGACCCTGGAAAGGTCCCAGCTGATTGGAAAACCAAAATGTAACAATTCTATACAAGAAAGGATGGAGACTGTAATGACTTGACAGACCAGACAGGTTTCAACAAGAAACAGATAAACTTTATTACAGAGAGCTTTTCAGACGCTACATGCTCGAACAGGATCCTCGAACAGGAAGGACCCCACCCCACTCCTCCCTCACATTACCCACTGTGACAAAAGTATAATCATTTTCATAATATTTTTCTGGTTTATTGTGTAGCAGGTTTATGGATGTGATTATAGGTGGGTCGGTCTGTGTGATTTAATTACATTTGGAGTCAAGTTAACTGCAAGCTTGCAATCATCACAATAAGCTGTGTGCTTGTCATGTTGATGAGTAAAAATAGGTGCTGGCTTAGCAGTTAAGTTGTGAAGGGAATTTGCATTTTTAGATAAATGAAGGGATTGTTGAATTCAAAGGGACGTTAGTCTGTTTACAACTAGCCAGATAAGCCATGTTAAGGAGTGTGTTTATTTTTCCCAAAGGCTACTGATAATATTGGCAACATGAAAGTTTTTATATGATGAGGATGGCACATTTTGAAAGACATATGGAACAATAGAATTTACATATTAATGGGAGAGTGAAACATATATAAAGGAGAATGGAAGGCTATGTGAGAGAACTCCATGTAAGATCTAACAGGAGCATTTGAAGTAGCCTTCAAGAAGCCTCCAGCCATTTGTGTATAAGTCTGCTATGCAAAGTAACTGAAGTTGGAGGAAAATCATTTGGAATTCTATTGTCAAGTGGGTTCTGTGTTAACTTGCTGGGTTTGTTTTAAATCTGAAATCTATTTTGGACTGTTGCCTTAAAAGGGCTGAATAACTGGGAGTCAGGTTAATTAGGAATTTTAGGATTTGTTGTAGTAGTAAGTAATTGTAGCCTTATGTGTGTGCTTGAAAGCTTTTATTTTGTTAATAAATATTTTAATTTAATTTTTAAAATCTATAAAGGTCCTGGTGGACTCGTTACTTATGAATTCAGTGCACACATCTTCTCATAATAAATACAAATTGCAAAACTGTTGTGATAGTGCGACCAAGTTTCCCTGGTGGACTTGGCCTGTCTGGTACACATCATCTGCACATTGTAACACCCACGCTTAATGCTCATTGGTCGGAGTGTCCAAGAACATCACGTGACCCCTGATAGGCCTCAGGAGAGGTAATACCTACAATTACTACAGAGACAAAAGCGGGATGCTATATGCTGGGTCTTGCATCCCCTGCCTGGCATGTTTTTGGCAGTGGGCACGTAAAATACAAGGAGTGCCCAGCCCAGCATTTTCTCACCCACCCCCAGGCCATCCTCCACAATATGGTAGGTGGGTGAGTGACAAAATCTGCAGCCCATCCGCTATTTTAAAATTAGTAACTAATGGTCAATTGAGCTTGTTACCAGTCCAACTGACCTGGGTATCATGCTGCTCACACTATCCAGGCAGGCAGGAGTAGGCAGTCCATTTTTTTGAGCCCAACTTCAAAAATGTGGGAAGCAAGTACCCTGTGTGCAATGGGGGGAATTCCCCAAGATGTCATCCCTCCCTTAGTCTCTTCTCACTTTCCCTCCAAATCCAGCCCTCTCACCGCCCCCTTCTCACCACACTACCTCCCCCCACCCCACCCCCACCCCCACCACCCATCTTGCTACACTGCCTGATCCATCCCTGCCCAAAAAGGCCCAACTTACTTGGCTCAGCCATCTTCTATTCTACAAGGGACTACTTTCAGTCCCGGCCGCACCCACTACGGAGTTCTGGCATTACTGGAACTGTTAGAGATTGTAGCCAATCAGATTGGCTGGCAGCTCTCAAGGGCAGGACTTCTTCCCACTGAGGGGTGGAAGGCCCATTCTCCTCACTGGCTTCTTTCAGGTGTGTCGGCTGCTGGCTGACTTCCTTTGCCAGTGTAGTCACTGTTGTAAAGTCAGAAACAAGGCAGCCAATTTACACACAGGAAGGTTCCACAAACAGCAATGTTATAATGACCAGGTCATCTCATTCAGTGGTTTTGTTTGAGGTCAAAATCCTGGAACTCCCTCCCTAACAGCACTGTGGGTGTACCTACACCACATGGACTGCAGCGGTTCAAGAAGGCAGCTCACCACCACCTTCTCAAGGGCAACTAGGGATGGGCAATAAATGCTGGTCTAGCCAGTGACACCCTCAACACATGAAATTATAAAAATAAATAAATATATATTGGCCGGAACACTGGGTCGAACTACCCTGCTCTCCTCTGAAATAATACCATGGGAGCTTTTACATCACCTGAGAGAGCAGGGCCTTGACTTAACATCTCATCTGAATGACTGTACTTTATTTTTTAATTCCTTCATGGGATGTAAGCACACTGGCTAGGCCAGCGTTTGACCTTGAGGAGGTGGTGGTGAGCTTCTGAACTATGTAACGCTCCTTCAAGACTGCGCTGGGAGTGTCAACCTAGACCTTTGTGCTCAAGTCTCTGAGGTGGGACTTGAACCTACAGCTTCTTGACTCAGTGGTGAAAGTGCCACAGCCAGCACCCATGGAATAAACTGGATTTTTCAGCAAATAGCTGAGGTTGAAGGTGATCCCACTTGATTATTAATGTAATTGTTCAAATGAGACTGGAAACCCTTTCATTGTGCATCACTGCAGAAGAAGTGTCATTGGAAGCACCGTGAATGTGGAAGCAGGAAAAAGAAACCTCTGTGGCAGCCTTGTAATAATGAAGAACCTATGTTTCTTCTACACAGCGCATATATAAAGTGATTCCATGGCAGGGAACTTTGGCACAGCTGCTGGCTGCTAGCAGGAGCAAGAAAGGCCTTGCCAAACTATATTTCACCCCTCTCCTAATATTCACTCAGTTCTGTCGAAGGGTCATGAGGACTTGAAACGTCAACTCTTTTCTTCTCCGCCGATGCTGCCAGACCTGCTGAGTTTTTCCAGGTAATTCTGTTTTTCTCTTGCCAAACTATTGTTGGAAGTGATTGTAAACCGTCCGACCACGGTGAGACATAGGGCCGTCACTCCCCAGTAAGGTCGGGAAGTGCTGGCCACAGAAATCAGGATAAATAAATACGCACTTACCTGGTCTTGAAAATTGCGTTACCACTTCCGTTTGCCGGAGCTGCTTGGGGCCTACATCGACAGACTCCTCACAGGCCCCAGGGAAGTGTATATCCAGCAAATTCAAGGGGGCCATGTCCCCCGTTTACACAGCACTCACTGCCATAAAGCAGGTGAGTTTAAAGGGCCTGGGAGATTGACAGGCCGGGGACCAGGTAAGAGTCTAAGGTAAGTGAATAGGAATTTTGGGGGTTGGGGGTGTCCGGTGGGGTGGGGGAGGGGTGTTGAGGATGTTCAAAAGTCGGCAGGGGGGTTGGGGGTGTCCAGAGACTTGGGGGTGGGGGGTGGGGTTGTAATATAAGGGGTTAACATGGTGTCCCAATACATGCAAGATTGGATCCAGGCACCAGTTGACCTTGAACACAAGACGTTGCTAAGAGACTTCCTGTTATCTACTGAAGGGAGTCGGAGCCGAAACCGCATGGGAACAATGCCCAGTACTAAACAATGTGTTGGACGAGTGCCCAACGCGGACTCAGTGAACTCGGCAAGTAGCGCATATATAAGCCTGGAAAGTCCCCAGTTCGGGGAGTCTGCTCCGGGTTAAGCTAATCGCTGAGCGTGGGTCACAGGCGGCACCTCCGCAGAACTGACGGCTCCCAGTTCCAGTAATTCGTGGAGTAAGTATATAGCCAATTATGCCAGACCCGTTGTGAGTATCGGACCTGGTTTCTATCCTATGTAGGCTAGGTAGGAAACAAGCAAAATAAAATAATATTATCCTAGCAAGCTAGTCTCCTGTTCTTTGTTTCCGCATCAAACTACCCGCCTGCGAACCTGATCCTCATAATTTCTTAGAACATTTTGGCGTAGTCGGCAGGATCAATCGCAATTGAGGAGGGATTTTGATGCGAAACAATGTTTGGGAAAAGGAATAAGAAACCAGAAGGGCAGGCCGAGGCGGTTGCGGTCCCAGGATGGCAAGGGCCGTGGCATAGTGTAGCGGCCTGTTTGCGGAAGGGTGGGGGGCGACCGGAAAACTGGGAGGCCGAAGGCGTAGGAACCACCCCAGGGTCGCTGCTGTCCACCCTTGAGAAAATCCCGGTCCCCTCAAGGAACCCCTTGCCAGGGATCCAGAGGCGGATGTGGGCTTGTGCGGCGGCTTGTAAGCAGCAGTCTGACAGGCGTCAGAAGTTGGAGGCTGAAATAGCAACCCTTAAGCATGAGCAGGGGCTCAGTAGCGGGGATGCCTCCGTGTTAAGACAAGAAATTATAAAACTAAAGGCAGAAATAGCAGCACTAACGGAATTAGCGGGGCGGGCGATCACACATTTGTCGTCTAGTAAGCGGAAGAGTGAGCGAAAGCGCCCGCGCTCCGTGAACCCCACTCAAATAAGGGCGTTTGTGGCACAGCTAAATAATGGGGACGGCTGGGATATTGACCACTGGGACGGGAATATATGGGGGGACTCGGATGATCAGTACGAAGATGAGCTGCCACCCCAGGTGCGAGCGAATCCGGTCGTCCGGAGAAAACAGGTTCAGAGACGGCCTCCTGTTAGGTTTGAAGTGTTGTTGGATGATGAGGGAAATCCCCAACGAAACGAGCGAGGCGAGCCTCAAAAGACCCGCCGAAATCCTGGGGAGCCCATTGAATTGTGGTTGGTGAGGCTTTTGGAAGAAGGAGGACAGCAAGTCCAGGTAGACTTTCAGGATGCGCCCAAATTTGGGGGATTGGCCAAAGATGCGGCAATAGACCTGGCATATAGACGACAGGCCAAAGATATGGTAGGGGAGAGGGGTACGGGGACTCTGTTCGGGATGTACGCCCGAGCGGTAGCAGAACAATACCCGTTCCCGTCTGACTGGCCACCCTTGGAAGGAATATGGACCACGATTAAGGAAGGGATACAAAGATTGACCCGGCTATGTGTACGGGATGCCTTGTTGTTAGGAGTCTTGGATGAGGTAGAAAATGTCAACGTGAGCAAACAAGCCAGGGATCACCTGGTAAAAACGGCTCCCCCACATTATAAGCCGTTACTACTTACCATAATGTTGAGTGGCAAAGGAGAAACGTTGGGGGAGGCTCGGAGTATGATGCGGGAGATGGGAGGACTGGGAGACTGGGGGGCGCAGGGCCGGGGTAATAATGGGACTAGGGAGGGACGTCGCTCGGAAACTCGAGGTGACTCTAGATCTAACCCCAATCAAGGAGCCAACCCCGGACCCTCCCGCCGAGCCCTTTGGCAAGCGTTGATGCAAGCACAAGTCCCGGTTGCGGACGTTGATGGGAGACCCACGAGAGAGCTGCAGGAAATGTGTAAACGAAAGGGACTTAAAGTGTCCAGGGTAGAAACTGAGGCCCGTGAACCACGGGTGACGGCAGAGGAATTGGTAGAGCTACTAATACAGAAATGCCAGTTCAGGGAGGCGGGGAACGTTGCTTCAGATAGAGGGAAAACCCCCACCCGACCGCAATGGGAGTCCTCCGAGGAGGAGGAAGGAGAGGTGACAACCCCTTACAGGGAATGTTGCAAGGTAGACCGGCGCACTCGCAATGCGAATAAGAAGGGGAAGAATAAGAGAGGAAGGGGTGCTAAACGCCTGTACCCGGCGTTGTCAGAAGAGGACGAGTGGGAGGACCAATAGGGATTGGGCCAAGCCCCGAAGATTTGCCCACAAACGAGCCAATGGTCGGCCGATGACATCAGACCACATGTGGCGGTGACCATTTATTGGCGCAAATCTGTTCAGACGGTTATGGCTCTAGTGGACACTGGGGCGGAGGCCACCCTAATCCATGGAACTCCCCATAAGTTTAAAGGAACCCCAGTCACATTAGTGGGATTGGGAGGAAACTTAATAGAAGGAAAAATGGTGCAATTACCCTTAGGGATAGGGGCAATGCCGATCAGGACCCATTCGGTAATCATAACACCGGTCCGCGAGTGGATCCTAGGAATGGACGTGTTGGCAGGGCTAACCTTATACCTGCGACACGGCAAATTTGAATTTGGAACCTTAATCCATTGTCGCACGGTATTGGTGGGAAAAGTGAAAATGGACCCCTTTCCCATCCCAATAGCCGAAAAGGTGATCAGCCTGCGACAGTATAGAATTCCTGGTGGGCACAAAGAGATCTCCGCCACCATTAAGGAATATTTAGAAGCGGGGGTACTAAAAACGTGTTCGACTGCTTGGAATAACCCGTTGTGGCCGGTCCGTAAGGCTGATGGATCCTGGCGGATGACGGTGGACTATCGGCAATTGAACCGCCATACCCCTGCCCTGACGGCGGCGGTACCTGACGCCGTTACCATTATAGGACGAATACAACATCACCCTGGTACTTGGTACGGAGTGATCGATTTAGCTAATGCCTTTTTTACTATCCCAATCCCCGAAGATAGACAGGAACAGTTTGCCTTCACGTGGGAAGGTAGACAGTTCACATTCACACGGTTGCCTCAAGGCTATCTGCACAGCCCCACTATATGTCATAGGATAGTGGCGGAACATTTGGCAAGGTTCGAAGTGCCGGACCATGTAATGGTCTCCCACTACATTGACGATATAATGATACAAGGTAGTGGGCAGGCCCAGATACAAACACTGTTGGACGCATTAGTCCAACACATGAAGGGGTACGGATGGGAAATCAACCCGGCAAAGATACAAGGGCCTTCCCAGACTGTGAAGTTCCTGGGGATAATTTGGAATAAAGGGGAACGAGAAGTTACCGAGAAGGCCAGGGATAAAATTCAGGCCTTCGCAGTTCCTCACACGCAAAAGGACGTACAGCAATTTATCGGACTATTTGGCTTTTGGAGGCAACATATACCACATTTGGGACAGATACTGAGACCATTATACCAAATTACCAGGAAGAAGGCAGAGTTTGAATGGACTAACAACCATCAACTCGCCTTCGAGATGGCCAAACAAGCGATACAGCAGGCTGTATCCCTAGGAAAAATACAGTCAGGACCGGTCGAATTGCAGGTTTCGGCACAGGGAGACTATGCAAATTGGAGTCTATGGCAAAAACAAGGACGCGTAAGGAAGCCGTTGGGGTTTTGGTCTCGTAAACTACCCCCGGCGGGGGGGAGGTACACCCCCTTTGAGAAACAACTGTTGTCCTGCTACTGGAGCTTGGTGGAAACCGAGGCCCTGACAGCAGGGCACGAAGTAATTATGAGAACGGCTATACCCATTCTCCCGTGGGTAATGAGTGATCCCACTACACATAGGATAGGGACGGCCCAAGAAAGTAGTATCATCAAATGGAAATGGTATGTGTCAGAAAGGGTGAAGACTGGGCAGAAGGGGGTGTCAGTCTTACATGAGCAAGTGGCGGAGGCCCCTGAGGGAGGGGAAGTGAGATTCGAGGTGATTGAATACACAGAATCACCTGTGAAACTTGGGAAAAGGTACGATGAGCTGACGTCGGAAGAGCAAGCCACTGCTTGGTTCGTGGACGGCTCGGCTCAATGGAAGTCAGGACGGCGTAGGTGGAAGGCCGCTGCGTATAATCCAAAGCAAGGGATTACATTGGAAGAATTGGGAGAGGGTAAGAGCAGCCAGTGGGCCGAGCTCAAGGCGGTGCATATGGTAATCATGCAGGCCGGAATTATTGGGGTACACCTATTTTCCGATTCATGGTCAGTAGTTAACGGGATGACTCAGTGGATGCCCACATGGCAGGCCAATCAGTGGATGATCCAAAGTCGGGAAGTATGGGGTAGGCCGCTGTGGGAGGAAATTTGGGAGAAGGCCCAGCATTTAAGGATATTTATCACACACGTGGACGCCCACACGTCCCGAAATGACGCAGAAGCCCTCCATAACCGATATGTTGACGGCATAGTTCGAGCTATGGTAATACAGAGGGACACCTCGGTGGACCTAGCCAGATGGGCACACCAAAAGGCTGGGCATTGGGGGGTACAAGGGACTCTACAATGGGCCCGGGATCGGGGTATAGACCTGCTGGTAGACGATGTAAAAACCGCAGTGAATCAGTGTGAGCAATGCCAACACCAAAGACAGGGAGTGCCTCAGCATATGATGGGGCACATTCACCGAGGAGAAGGCCCCGGCCAAAGCTGGCAGATGGACTTCGTGGGCCCATTGCCCACGTCCCAGGGATGCAGGCACATTTGCACAGCAGTGGACACCATGTCTGGGGTCCTGGTGACCCATCCTTGTCGCCATAATAATCAGCAGGCAACCCTGCGATGTTTAGATATGATAGAACAATTCTATGGGATGCCTATGCAGGTCCAGAGCGACAACGGTTCGCACTTTACGGGAGGGCGGATAAAGCAATGGTGCAACGATAATCATGTCGAATGGATATACCATGTGCCGTATCATCCGCAAGCAGCAGGACTGATTGAACGGATGAATGGGATCTTGAAGTCCTCTCTTCGGAAGGCGGGGGGGGCGAATGATTTGACAAATTGGAAAAAGAACCTCATCCGAGTTGTAAAACAAATTAACAATCGTCCATTGGGGAATGGAGTTACACCCTTAAATAGGATGATAAAGGTATGTGACACGCCCGAGGCGCGTCCCATTAAAATGTGGAAATTCGATGCGGAAGCGGAACTGCCAGTCCGGGCCACCCCGGCATCAGCGGGGCTTGATTTGCGGGCCTTGACTACCCGGACGTTGGTGCCCCAAGTGCCAACGGCAGTTAAAACCGGCTTGGGATTAGTTTGCCCTTCCGGGACTTATGGACACATTCTCCCACGATCTGGGTTATCACTGAAAGGGATCGATGTCATGGGTGGAGTTATTGACGCAGACTATCAGGGAGAGATTGGGGTTATCCTAGTCAACATCGCCACCGAGCCCTACGTGGTTAATAAGGGGGATAAGATCGCCCAATTGGTAATTAAACCTTGTGACATGTCCACTGTGGAGGAGACGGGGGCCCCTACGAAAATAACCGAACGGGGAACGGGAGGTTTCGGATCTACTGATGTAAAGGGGGCTAAAGTTTGGGTACGCCAGCCAAATGGCCCTCCAAAACCGGCAGAAATAATCGCCCAAGGGAAGGATAGTTTGGTGACAATAATGTATCCAGGGGACTCAGCCTGGCATAATGTGCCGGCAAACCAATGCTACCTCCGAGAAACATGAGCCCACGTCTTCTCGTCACCATAGATCCGGATCATGGCATGGTGGTGGGCCCTGAATGTGCTATGGACTGTTGGAATCCTGGGTCGGAGTATGTCAAGACCCAGGTCGGAAGAAACGAAACACAATGCTGGTGCTCTGGGACAGATCGTCAGCTGGGAAGCCAGTGACCAAGAGCGAAGGCAGGACAATTTTACGTGCCCCTCCGGACAACGATGTGACATTATGACTATCACCAGCAATTGCACGTTGTATCGATGCAAGGGCAGCTTTGAGGATGCAAACACAACAGTGGCCCCGGGCTGCGCACTGACCATTCACACCCGGGTGAATATGTGTTCCGAAGGACAGTGTCATGAGGGTGGTATTGAATGGACTATTATTACCGCCAACGACGAAATGAGGATTACCAATGGGACGCCAATCACTGGCAGAGGCCCAATGGACTGGTTAATCAGGGGAGAGTCTGGCATCCCAAAACATCAACCACCTTCCGACTGCCAGTCATACCCGAATGTAACCCTAAACGGCGACGACGGGCATGGTACGATACCTTGTTAGGAGGGGCAGGGACAGTAATGGGGATATCCAATGCTATAGACTCTGAAGTGACCCGTACTAAATTATCCAGTACGGGGCAAGCAACTGCACAAGGCCTGTACACTATTGGCCGATGGATGCCGTCGGCCATGATGACGCAGGAAGAGACTGCACGAATTTTGCTGCATTCCTTAAAATGGGAATTGGACGTGTGGGATTCGACTCAACGGCTGTTCCAAAATTTTACTGTACAGATGAACTGGACAATTTGCGGTATCCAAATGCTGCATGCACATTTGCAAAAAGAACGATTTTTACGAATAGTCACTTCGCCTAATGTTCAGGCCTGGCGAGGGGTGTGGAACGTATCTGAGAAATTATGGATGAACACCTATCCGGACAAAACATGGTGTAATGCAACGCTGTGTAAAGGACATTTTGTAACCTTGAATGTAACTGATTTTGTGACGGTGTGCCGATATTACGTATTGCCGGTCATTACATCTGATGGATATTACTTTCTCAAAACAAAAGGGAATTGGTTCAGTCCGGACACCAATCTTACCTATGACTTGTCCGCGTGTGAGCAGGCGGATCAAGGAAAGGCCTGTCTGTTGATGGATCGATATCGAGACCCGTGCCTTACAGAAGACACGGCTTTGTGTGAATGGATGATTGAGGCACCCCGAGATATGATGTGGCAGATTGGTCCCCATACGCTCTGTGTGGCCACTAGTCATGCCCATGCCTTACTCCCGACGACCCCTTTTTCAGGTTGCCTTACTGGCATCTATCGATGGCGGTGGCAGAACCATACTTACCTATTGACCAATTACAGCGGAACGCAACACCTCACCACTATGCAGTGGCAGGTATGGCTGCACCCTTGGAGTATCTCGCTAGAGCGTTTTAAACAGGCCCTCGATCGCTCGGAAGAGCTAAAGCAGATATTGCGACAACATCAAATCAATGTTACCCGGGTGACTGTGTCCACCTTTATACATGGCCAAAAGGTAGTACACGCTGCTCATGTAGTAGAGGTGGAATCCGCCCATCACTGGTGGGATCTGTTCAATGGGCTGTCAACTACGGCACGACGTTCCCTATTTCCTCCGTTGTTCATTTTAATCGGAGTTTTAGTGATTCTGACCTGTTGTAATATACTGACCTGTACGTATGTTTGCCGTGTGCGGCAGCAACTGGAACAAAACATGTACATGTTATAACAATGTATTGCTTATTATTATGTATTTGTATAATCGTTACATGTATTGGGCCAATCAGTGGAATGTAATATAAGGGGTTAACATGGTGTCCCAATACATGCAAGATTGGATCCAGGCACCAGTTGACCTTGAACACAAGACGTTGCTAAGAGACTTCCTGTTATCTACTGAAGGGAGTCGGAGCCGAAACCGCATGGGAACAATGCCCAGTACTAAACAATGTGTTGGACGAGTGCCCAACGCGGACTCAGTGAACTCGGCAAGTAGCGCATATATAAGCCTGGAAAGTCCCCAGTTCGGGGAGTCTGCTCCGGGTTAAGCTAATCGCTGAGCGTGGGTCACAGGCGGCACCTCCGCAGAACTGACGGCTCCCAGTTCCAGTAATTCGTGGAGTAAGTATATAGCCAATTATGCCAGACCCGTTGTGAGTATCGGACCTGGTTTCTATCCTATGTAGGCTAGGTAGGAAACAAGCAAAATAAAATAATATTATCCTAGCAAGCTAGTCTCCTGTTCTTTGTTTCTGCATCAAACTACCCGCCTGCGAACCTGATCCTCATAATTTCTTAGAACAGGGGTGAGGGGGTCCGGGGGGTCCAGAAGTCAGATGGGGAGTCGGGAGGTCAGGGGTGAGGTGGTGGGGCTGCCTGGAAGTCGTGGGTCAGGATTGAGGGTATTCAAAGGTCAGGAGGAGTTTGGGGATGTTCAAAATTTGGGGATTTTTTGGGGGTGCACAGAAGTGGGGGAGGGGTGTCCGGAAATTGGGAGAGATTGGGGGAGTTCTGGGGGAGTGTGGGGGGTTATGGGGAGGGACTGGGGGGGTCTGGGGGTCGGAAGGGATTCTGGAGTTTGGGGGTGGTGGGTTGGTGGTGGGAATGTCTGGAAGCCAGGGGGGGTGGTGGGGTGGCGTTGTTTTCGGGGGAGTCCGTAGGTCAGGGGCGATTGGAGGTGTCTGAGGAGGTGGAGGGGGGGTGGGTTGTCTGGAGGTTGGGGGGCTCCGGAGGCCTGTGGGTGTGGGTGTGTCGGGGGTGGAGGGGCTGCGGGTAGGTGATCCGGAGGTCCGGGCTGGGGGTGTCTGGGGGGCTGGTGGGGGGGTCCGGAGGTTGGGGGGGTGGGTTGGGGAGTTCTGAGGTTGTAGGGGGTGGGGGAGGTGGGGGGTCTGAGGTCATGTGTGTGGTGAGGTTGGGGAGAGGGTGAGGATGATGTGGGGGTGAGTTTGGTGTGGGCATGAGCTTTGTGTGGGGGTGAGGTTGGTGTAGGGCTGAGGTTGAGGAGGGTTTGAGGTTGAGGTTGGTGTGGGTGTGAGGTAGGTGTGGGTGTGAGGTAGGTGTGGGAGTGAGGTTGGTGTGGGGGTGAGGTTGGTGTAGGGCTGAGGTTGAGGAGGGTTTGAGGTTGAGGTTGGTGTGGGTGTGAGGTAGGTGTGGGTGTGAGGTAGGTGTGGGTGTGAGGTAGGTGTGGGAGTGAGGTTGGTGTGGGGGTGAGGTAGGTGTGGGGGTGAGACTGGTGAGGGGGTGATGTTGGTGTGGGTGTGAGGTGGGGGAGGGGGTGAGGTCAGGAAGGGGGTGAGGTTGGTGTGGGGGTGAGGTAGGTGTGGGGGTGAGGTTGGTGTGGGGGTGAGGTAGGTGTGGGAGTGAGGTTGGTGTGGGGGTGAGGTTGGTGAGAGGGTGAGGTTGGTGTGGGTGTGAGGTTGGTGTGGGGGTGAGGATGGTGTGGGGGTGAGCTTGGTGTGGGGGTGAGGTTGGTGAGAGGGTGAGGTTGGTGAGGGGATGAGGTTGGTGTGGGGGTGAGGTAGGTGTGGGGATGAGGTTGGTGAGGGGGTGAGGTTGGTGTGGGGGTGAGGTTGGTGAGGGGGTGAGGTAGGTGTGGGGGTGAGGTTGGTGAGGGGGTGAGATTGGTGAGGGGGTGAGGTTGGTGAGGGGGTGTGGTTGGTGTGGGGATGAGGTTGGTGAGGGGATGAGGTTGGTGTGGGGGTGAGGTTGGTGAGGGGGTGAGGTTGGTGAGGGGGTGAGGTTGGTGAGGGGGTGAGGTAGGTGTGGGGGTGTGCTTTGTGTGGGGGTGAGGTAGATGTGGGGATGAGGTTGGTGTGGGGGTGAGGTTGGTGAGGGGGTGAGGTAGGTGTGGGGGTGAGGTTGGTGTAGGGGTGAGGCTAGTGTGGGGGTGAGGTTGGTGTGGGGGTGAGGTTGGTGTGGGGGTGAGGTAGGTGTGGGGGTGAGGTTGGTGTAGGGGTGAGGCTAGTGTGGGGGTGTGGTTGGTGTGGGGGTGTGGTTGGTGTGGGGGTGTGGTTGGTGTGGGGATGAGGTTGGTGTGGGGGTGAGGTTGGTGTGGGGGTGAGGTTGGTGAGGGGGTGAGGTTGGTTTGGGGGTGAGGTTGGTGTAGGGGTGAATTTGGTGTGGAGATGAGGCTAGTGTGGGGATGAGGTTGGTTTGGGGGTGAGGTTGGTGTGGGGGTGAGGTTGGTGAGGGGGTGAGGTTGGTGAGGGGGTGAGGTTGGTGAGGGGGTGAGGTAGGTGTGGGGGTGTGCTTTGTGTGGGGGTGAGGTAGATGTGGGGATGAGGTTGGTGTGGGGGTGAGGTTGGTGAGGGGGTGAGGTAGGTGTGGGGGTGAGGTTGGTGTAGGGGTGAGGCTAGTGTGGGGGTGAGGTTGGTGTGGGGGTGAGGTTGGTGTGGGGGTGAGGTAGGTGTGGGGGTGAGGTTGGTGTAGGGGTGAGGCTAGTGTGGGGGTGAGGTTGGTGTGGGGGTGAGGTTGGTGTGGGGGTGAGGTTGGTGTGGGGATGAGGTTGGTGTGGGGGTGAGGTTGGTGTGGGGGTGAGGTTGGTGAGGGGGTGAGGTTGGTTTGGGGGTGAGGTTGGTGTAGGGGTGAATTTGGTGTGGAGCTGAGGCTAGTGTGGGGATGAGGTTGGTTTGGGGGTGAGGTTGGTGTGGGGGTGAGGTTGGTGAGGGGGTGAGTTTGGTGAGGGTTTGAGGTAGAGTTGTCAGAAAGAGAATCCATTGGGCTCAGTTTGGATCTTCACAATAATTACCCAGAAGTTAGAAGAGGCTTTAATTCTTCTAACCTTTTCTGGGTCATTATTAGTATAACCCCGGCGGAACCATGCAAAGTTTGCAATTTAAACCAGATGGTTCCCAGTGCTGAGTAATTGCAGGTTCCCAGTCTAGAGGAAGTGTGCACTTCAGAGCAATTGCCATGTAAACCCTTACCCGGGGACTTCATTAGAGCATCTCCATTCTTTGTGTAATCTTGCAGTAGTTGTAATAATGGCATCTATTTGCCATTTTAATAGTTACTGACCATTTAAAATGCATTTTACATTGATTTCAGCCCAGTACCCATGTAGAAAGGCAGGAAGCTGGTATATCAGGAGTTACATTTCAAGCTTTACCTTGCTCTTTGTTCAATGAAGGTGAAATGTGCATGAACATGTTTCTAAATTCTGTTTATTCAAACCTGCTAAAACACAGGGAATTGGGGAATACCTTCTTAAAAACCTTCAGTTTTGTGTTTAAGGTGATTGTCACTTTGGAAATCTAAGTTCAAAAGCTGCTACAAGTCATTTTTGACTTTGTTTTGTGAAAATTTTGGTTTAACAGAGAATAGAATTCGCCTGAATGATGTTCTGATCGATGATTAACACATGCAGTGTAAAGATGTACAGACTCAATCTTCCTTTGCTCTGTCCTAATCTTGTGCGGTAATCCCAAATTCACAAATATACTTCCTGACCATTTCCGTTTGACCTCTCACCTCTGGAAATACGATTGTCCATTTTGGGATGATCCTGTGCTCAGTTGCAGGTGGTTTTCCAAGTTGTGTCCACACTCGCTAAGTCTGCCCAGAATCACTCATCCAATAGGTGATAATTACAGCTTTCAGCACATCGCCCCAGGTTGAATTCCTACTCATGCACTACAGGTGTTAGCCAATGCATCAACCAATTGCCGATTATTCATTATGAATTTGAAAGTTGTGGTAATCCTTGCAATAAACCGGTGAATTGACTATTAGTCATCAGAACACCATCGCCTCGAAGCTCCCCATCCAAATTACGAACCACACCAACTTGAACATATATCGTTGGTTCTTCATCAGCACTGGATCAAAATGCTGGAATTCTCTACCAGAGAGCTCTGTGGGATCAGCTTCAGCACAAAGGCTGCAGCAAATCAGGAAGGAGGCTAGTACTAAAAAAGGAAGTATAAGTTAGGAGTAAATGTCTTGTAACATTAGAAATGAATTTCTGGTCAGAATCTTAAGTAAGATTGGAACCCTCACGAAAACAATATTTTTAACATTCCTTTGCAGCCAGATGCATCCACGATCTGTCTCTACACAGAGTTACTGAGGAAGTTCTATCCCATGGTGTTTAAGGCAAAGTCTCAAGGAAACATAGCTAATGATGCTCCATAATGTCATGGCCTATTTTACCCATGACTTACCAAATAGCCTGTTGTAGGTAGTGACTGCGGTAACCAATCACCTTCAGCCTGGTTTATTCTGTGAAGTAGCAGTGCTGAAAGAATCAACAATTCTTGGGGAATGTGTGTACAGAAAGTAAGTCAGGGAATTCAATATAGGCAACCAACCCAAATATTTAGTGTCAAAGGATAATCCAACCAAATCCTTACAAATGTACCAAATAATTTCCGATTCAATGCTGTTATCACTGAGCTGGTTTCACAGCTGCCAAAATTCAAGAGATTAGCACTAGCACAATCCAAAAATGCAATATTTTTAGCTCGATTATTTGTGTTTTCAATTCTCAGCTTGCTGGATATTGCTAATCCATTAGTCATGAGTGTGAACCATGTCACATGATAAATTTGGATGAAGAAGGCCCTTCAGTTTGGTTCATGACAGAATACCAAGTCTATTTTTATTCATTCACAGGATGTGGGCATCACTGGCTGGGCTGGCATTTATTGCCCATCCCTAGTTGCCCTTGAGAAAGTCACCTTCTTGAACTGCTGCAGTCCATGTGGTGTAGGTACACCCACAGTGCTGTTAGGGAGGGAGTTCCAGGATTTTGAACCAGTGACAGTGAAGGAACAGCGATATATTCCCAACTCAGGATGGTGAGTGACCTGGAGGGGAATTTGCAGGTTGTGGTGAGTCTATCTATCTGCTGCCCTTGTCCTCCAAAATGGTTGTGTGTTTGGAAGGTGATGTCTAAGGAAGCTTGGTGAGTTTCTGTAGTGCATCTTGTAGGTGGCACACACTGCTGTAATTGTGCGTCGGTGGTGGAGGGAGTGAATGTTTGTGGATATGGTGACAATCAAGTGGGCTGCTTTGTTCTGGGTGGTGTCAAACTTCTTGAGTGTTGTGGAGCTGCATTCACCCAGGCAAGTGGGGAGTATTCCATCACACTCCTGACTTGTGCCTTGTAAATGGTAGACAGGCTTTGGGGAGTCAGTATGGGAGTTACTCATCACAGGATTCCTTGCCCCTGACCTACTCTTGTAGCCATAGTATTTATATGGCTGGTCCAGTTCAGTTTCTGGTCAATGGTAGCCCCCAGGATGTTGATAGTTGGGGGGTTCAGCGATGGTAATGCCATTGAGCATCAAGGGGTGATGGTTGGAATCTCTCTTGTGAGAGATGATGATTTCCTGGCACTTGTGTGGCATGAATGTTACTTGCCACTTGTCAACCCAAGCCTGGATATTGTCCAGGTCTTGCTTCATCTTTCTATTCTGAAATATAGAGGTGTGTTGAAATTTGAGCTTTTAAAGTTTCTCATGGATGAAAATGTGAGTTATTTTAATATAATAACTGACCACATGCTTTAAGATAAATTGAATTGAAGAATATAAAGAGCTTTAGATTCTCTTAACTTTGCTGATTTTTAAAACTAAAATTATTTATATATTTCTTCTGTGTTCCTTCATTGATGCCTGAAGGCAGGCTTGGTTCCAAATAGATTACCTCAGTTGGAGCAGCATGCAAGTGAGCTATAGACTTTTCTGTAATGTTAACAAGAGTTTACTGGACTAACAACCCATCCGTGCAGTGCTCCTGTGGTTTGTCACTGTGTTTGGCTATTTGATACCAACACCAAATGACCCACTATTTATATTGGTAAATGTATTGAAGTTTCATAAAAGGAGGCAAAGAGGAGATTTGATAGAGATGTTCAAAATCATGAGGGAGCTGGACAGAGTAGATAGGGAGAAACTGTTCCCACTCGCAAAAGGATTGAAAATGAAAGGGCACAGATTTAAAGTGATTTGCAAAAGAATCAAATGTGATGTGAGAAAAATCTTTTTCACACAACAAGTGGTTCGGGTCTGGAATGCACTGCCTGGAAGTGTGGTGGAGGCAGATTCAATTGAGGCATTCAAGAGGTCAATAGGTGATTTTTTGAATAGAAACAATGCACAAGGGTGCGGGGAAAAGGCAGGGCAATGGCACTAGGTCATAATGTTCATTTGGAGAGCTGGTGCAACATGAAGGGCTGAATGGCCTCCTCCTGTACTGTTAAAATTCTGTGGAGATATGATATCCAAATCCCACACTCAGCTGCCACACCCACTGCCTAAGGTTTGTCTCCTGCATATCTGGAATCCTATTTGACCCTGAGCTGAGTGTTTGACCCCATATCATCTCCCATCACCAACATCACCTATTTCCATCTCCTATTTCCAATGGTCTCCTTGCTGCACTCCCACCTTGTGCCATCTGCAAATGAACTTAACCAAAACTCTGTTTCCCAGATGTTAACTCACACCATGTTCTGTTCACTCATCATCCATGTACTTGCACCAATTCCTGGTGTGGTAACACATTGATTTTAAAATTCTCATTGACGTTTCCAAATCCCTTGATGACCTCACCCATGACTTGTTCCATAACATCCACTAGCCCCACAACCCTCCTTATCTTTGTAACCTCCTCCAGATCTTGCAACCCTCCCTATCTCTGAAACCTCCTCCAGTCCCTACAACCCTCCCTATCTCTGTAACCTCCTCCAGTCCCTACAACCCTCCCTATCTCTGTAACCTCCTCCAGCCCCTACAACCCTCCCTATCTCTGTAACCTCCTCCGGCCGCTACCACCCTCCCTATCTCTGTAACTTCCTCCAGCCCTTACAACCCTCCCTATCTCTGTAACCTCCTCCAGCTCCTAAAGCCCTCCCTATCTGTATAACCTCCTCTAGCCCCTGTAACCCTCCCTATCCCTAATGGGGAGGCAGTAGCATTGTGGTATTATCACTAGAGACCCAGGGTAATGCCTTGAGTTCCCGAATTTGAATCCCACAGTGGCATGTGGTGAAATTTGGATCCAATCAAAACCTGGAATTAAAAGTCTGATGATGACGATGAAGTCATTGCCAATTGTCTGGGTCACTAATGCCCTTTAGAGAACAAAATCTGTTGTCCTTACCTGGTCTGGCTAACATGTGACTCCAGACCCACAGCAATGTAGTTGACTCTTAAATGCCCTCTGAACAAGGGCAATTAGGGATGGGCAATAAATGCTGGCCTAGCCCAAATGTTTACATCCTATGAACAAATGAATAATAAAAAAATACCCTGTAACCTCTCCATTCCTAGAACCCTCCTGATATCTCTAACCTCCTCCGTGCCTACAACTCTCCCACTTATCCTCCCATTCTGGCTTTTTGCACATTCCTATTTCGATCGCTCCACCATTGGTGTCCATGCCTTCAGCTGCCCGGGCCCTAATCTGTGGAATTCCCTCCCTAAAACTCTCTATCTCTCAGCTCTCCCTCTTTCATTAAGACACTCCTTGCAGGCTATCTATGTCCAACTATCCTAACATCTCCTTACATGGTTCAATGTTAAATTGTGTTTGTTAACACTTTAAGCCTCTGTACTGTGTTACTGGTGCTGCATGAATGCAAGTTTTGGCTTGATGATCCTTCATGGAGAAGGCAAATGACCAGCTGGAGGAGGAGTTTGTTTGAAAACTTTTGAAAGTTTTGCTCAGTGTACCTTATCAGTTGAAGACAGTGCTATGTTTTTATGAAGTAAGGGACAGAGGGTAGAGAAAGAGAGAGGGTATGAAAAATATTAAAACTCAGGGTGTGACATGATGAATTTTGTATTTTCAAGCTAGTGACTTAATATTTAATTGCACCAACAGTGGCTGACTGGCTAAGTTGGCCTCACTCATGTCTGAGCAAGCAGGTTGTGGGTTCACTATTTAACCGAGGTTCGAGGGTAACAATTCAGTGCCATTCTGGGATCATTCTGAACTTCCATAGAAACATAGAAACTAAGAGCAGGAGTAGGTCATTCAGCCCTTTAATTCTGTTCTGCCATTCAATATGATCATGGCTGATTCTCTATCTCAACCGTAATCCCACTCTCTTCCCAAAACCCTTGATGCCTTTAGAGTCTAGAAATCTATCTATTTCCTTCTTAAATATATTCAGTGACTTTCCCTCCACAGCTTCTGTGGTAGAGAATTCCAAAGGTTCACCATCCTCTGAGTGAAGAGGTTTCTCCTCATCTCAGTCCTAAATGGTCTACCTGAGATTGTGACCCCTTGTTCTAAACCCCCAGCCAGAGGAAACATCATCCCTGCATCCAGCCTGTCCAGACCTGTCAGAACTTTATACATTTCAGTAAGATCTCCTGTCATTCTTCTAAAGTGAATAAAGGCCTGGTCAGCCCAATCTCTCCTCATACGACAATCCTGCCATCCCAGGAATCAGTCTGGTGAACCTTTGCTGCACTCCCTCTAGGACAAGTATATCCTTTCTTAGGTAAGGAGACCAAAACTGCACACAATACTCTAGGTGTGGTCTCACCAAGGCCCTGTCCAGCTGCAGTAAGACATCCTTGCTCCTGTACTCAAGTCCTCTCACAATGAAGGCCAACATACCATTTGCCTTCTTAACTGCTTGCTGCACCTGCATGCTTGCTTTCAGTGATTGGTGTACAAGGACACCCAGGTCCCTTTGTACATCAACATTTCCCAATCTGTCACCATTTAAATAATACTCTGCCATTCTGTTTTTCCTACCAAAGTGGATAACTTCACACTTATCCACATTATACTGCATCTGCCATGTAACTGCCCACTCACTCAACCTGTCTAAATCACCTTGATGCCTCTTAACATTCTCCCCACCACTCATATTCCCAGGTAGCTTTGTGTCATCGCAAGCACTGACCCCTAAGGTACCCCACTAGTTACCGCCTGCTACTCTGAAAAAGATCCATTTATTCCTACTCTCTGTTTCCTGTTTGCTAACCAACTCTCAATCCATGCCAATATATTACCCCCAATCCCATGTGCTTTAGTTTTACACACTAACCTCTTATGTGGGACTTTATCAAAATCTTTCTGAAAATCCAAATACACCACACCTACTGGTTCTCCCTTATCTATTCTATGTCCTCAAGGAGCTCCACTAGGTTTGTCAAACATGATTTCCCTTTCATAAATCCATTCTAATTTTGTCTAATCCTGTTGATATTTTCTAAGTGTCCTGTTATCACACCCTTTATAATAGAACCTAGCACTTTCCCTCTTATTGATGTTAGACTAACCAGTCTGTGATTCTCTATTTTCTCCAATCTGCTGGGACTGTTCCAGAATCTACAGAATTTTGGAAGATGACAACCAACGCACCCACTATTTTTATGGCCACCTCCTTTGGTACCCTAGGATGTAGATTCTCAAGTCCTGGGTGTTTATTGGCTTTTAGCCCCATTAATTCCTCAAGCTATTTTTTTTAGTCATACTAAATTCCTTCAATTTCTTATTCTCACTAGACCCTTGGTTCCCTATTATTTCTGGGAAGTTATTTGTGTCTTCCTCTGTGAAGGCAGAACTAAAGTAGTTGTTTAATTGCTCTGCCATTTCCTTGTTCTCTATTATAAATTCACCTGTTTTGGATTGTAAGGGACCGACATTTGTCTTCACTAACCTTTTCTTTTTTTTTACATATTTGTAGAACCTTTTAGAGTCCTCTTTTATGTTCCTTGAAAGTTTACTCTCATACTCTGTTTTTCCCCTCTTAATAAATCTCTTGGTCCTCCTTTGCTGAATTCTAAACTGTTCCTAATCCTCAGGCTTGCTACTTTTTCTAGCAACTTTATATGTCTTCTCTTTGGATCTAATAATGCCCTTAATTTCTTTGATTAGCCATGGTTGAGCTGCTTTTCCTGTTGTGTTTTGTGCCAGAAAGGAATGTATAAATATTGCAGTGCATACGCTTGTTCCTTAAATATTTGCCTTTGCCTATCCTATTAGTTATTACCTATTAATTAAGTTTCCCAATCTATTTTAGCCAGCTCACACCCTTCCTTTATTTAGATTTATGATCCTAGTTTCACATCAGGTTACTTTACTTTCCATCCTACTGATAAATTCTACATGTTATGATCACTGTTCCCTAAAGGGCTTGCACAACAAGATTATTGATTAACCCCTGCTCATTGCACAATACCAAATCCAGGATTGAAATTTCCCTAGTTGGTTCCTTGATGTACTGGTCCAAAAGAACACCTTGTACACACTCCAGGAATTCATCTGTCACAGTATTATTGCTAATTTGGTTTGCCCAGCCTGTAGATTAAAGTCATCCATGATTACTGTAGCACCCTTGTTACTTGCATCTCTAATTTTCTGTTTAATGCCATTCCTACACTACTGTTTGAAGGCATATGGACAACTCCCACTAATGTTTTCCACACTTGTTGCTTCTTAACTCCATCCAGACTGATGCTAGGTTTCCTGAGCCAATATCCTCTCTCACTATTGCACTGATTTCATCTTTAGCTAACAACACCACACCACCTCCTTTTCCATTTTGCCTGTCCGTCCTAAATATTGAGTATCCTTGGAGACTCAGTTCCCAGTCTTGGTCACTCTGCAGCCTTGTCCCCATAATCGCAATCATATTGTACCCGTTTCTATCTATATGGGCTGTTAATTTGTCTACCTTATTGCAAATCCTCCATTGCATTCACTTACAGGGCCTTTAGACTTGTCTTTTTAACATTTTTACACATCTTCTGTACCATGGCCTTATTTGCTGTTAGTTCTTGCCTCCTCTGTTAGTTCTTGCCTCCTCTGCCTTCCACTTATGTTTTCTACTTTTCTGTCTTTCATTCCTACCTTTGTTTCCCTCTCTTGTGTCTCCCTGTTCAGGTTTCCATCCCCCTGCTAATCTAGTTTAAACCCTCCCCCACAGCACTAGCGAATACCCCTGCGAGGATTTTGGTTCCGGTTCTGCTGGGGTGCACCGGCCAGCTTGTACAGGTCCCGTCTTCCCCAGAATCAGTCCCAATGCCTCAGGAATCTAAATCCCTCCCTCCTACACCATCTCTCCAGCCACACATTTACCTGGTCTATTCTCCTATTCCTGATCTCACTAGAACTTGGCATTGAGAGTAATCCTGAGATTACTACCTTTGAGGTCCTGCTTTTTAATTTACCTCCTACCTCTTTTGACCTATGCTGTTAGTATCGGTAGGCACCACAACCTCTGGCTGTTCACCCTCCCCCTTCAGAATGTCCTGCAACTGCTCAATGGCATCCATGACCCTGGCACCCGAGAGGTAACATACCAACCAGGTGCCATGTCTGTGGCTGTAGAAGTGTCTGTCTGTTCCCATTACAATAGAATCCCCTATCGCTATTGCTCTACCACTCTTTTCTCTCCCCCCCTCGTGGTGTCACAGACTTGGCTGTTGCTGTTTTCCCCTGAGAAACAATCTTCTCCAGCAGTATTCAAGACAGAAAATCTGTTAGAGAGGGAGCTGGACCCAGGGACTCCTACACTGCCTGCCTAGTGTTTTTATTCTGTCAGGTAGTCACCCATTCCCTTCCTGCCTGTGGGCTCTTTACCTGTGGTGTGACCACCTCACTGTACATGTCATTCATGAAGATCTTATTCTTGTAGATACTCCACAGTGACTCCAGCCACAGCTTCAGCTCCAAAAACACAGATTTCAAGTAGCTACAGCTGGAGATGCTTCCTGTACATGTGGTCACCCTGGACACTATAAGTGTCCCTGACTTCCCACATCACGCAGGCGGAGCATTCCACATGACCGAGCTTGCTGGAGGGTGTTTCGATGAAGCTTTCACCTGAGGCTCCATCTACTTACTTCAGATGTGGAAGTCGAAGAAGAGCAGGGAATTTTTCCAGTGATTTCGTGAATAACCCTTCCCTGACCTAGGACTAAAAGAATTAACTGTTTTTTACTTGCTTTTTTTTTGAACATTGAATTGAGCAGCTGGGATCATCTACATAACGAAGACCTCATGGCCTGATTTCAGGTTTGGTGTGTGTGCAAAGTCAACAAGCCCAGAAGCAGATGTAGAATCCTCTCCTGGCTGAGATTGTGTTCTCATTGCGATTTCATACTGGGCGGCTGATTAAGGCCCAACCAGTGTGAAATGCATCTCCTGCCCGGCCTGACAGTGCAGGTGGGGGTGGGAACGAGTCAGGCGCAGGGTCCAATGGTTTGCCCACAGCTTCGGTAACATCACTTAAACTTCCAGTGGAAAAACATTATCAATCCTACAACATGGAAACAAATTTGGGTAGGTAAATTCTGAGCGTTACCTCAACCCCCAACATCGGATTTGGGGGGGGTACCCCAAAGATACACTGGAAGTTCCCAGGTAAGGTTTTCATGACGATCACCCAGAAGTGCAAACTTCCTCTCGACCATTGCTCTGTTCTGGGAACCATCTGAAAATGTGATTTAAATCGCAAACTTCACATGGTTCTACCAGGGTTACACCAGGAAAGGTTAGGAGAATTAAAACCTCTTCTAATTTCTGGGTAATTATTGTAAAGACCCAGCTCAAACCCCCGGGACTCTCCTCATTCCCCGGACCCCTGGAAACCCCACCTCACCCCCACACTGACATCACAACCCCCTCCCCAACATCAGATCCCTGCCCCAGACATTGGAACCCCCCCCACCCCCTGACCTCTGGACCCCCACCCATGCATCCCCCAACATCTGGACCCCCAACCCTCCACTGGACCTTGGATCCCCCCCCGGTAACTGCCAGACCCCACCCCCACAGCCCCCCAGACCATCAGACTACCCCCACCCCCACTGGCCTCTGGACAGCCCAACCCCCCACACCCCCAAACCTCTGGACCAACCCCACCCTCTCCCGATCAGCCCCAACATCTCCCTGAATACTCCAACACCCACCAAACACCCCTAACTACTCCGAACATCCCCAACTCTCCAGAATGTCCCTAACCTCCCCGAAGTCCCCCTGCATCCCCATGAACACTCCCAACCCTCCCCCGAACACCCCAAAACCCCCCAAAAACCTTCAACCTCCCCTAATGCCCCCCTGCATCCCCATGAACCCCCCCAAAAACCCTCAACCTCCCCTAGTGCCCCCCTACATCCCCATGAACACCCCCAAACCCCCCTAACACCCCAAACGTCCCCGAACACCCCCAAACCTCCCGAACACTCCCACCCGCCAAAACACCCCCAACTCCCAAATCCTATTCACTCACCTTAGACTCTTCCCTTCTCCCCGGCCAGTAAATCACTCAGACCCTTTAAACTCACCTGCTTTACAGCAGTGAGTGCTGTGTAAACTGGGACGCGGCCCTCTTGAATTCGCTGGATCTACACTTCCCTGGGGCCTGTGAGGAGCCTGTCGATGTAGGCCCCAAGCAGCTCCGGCGAACGCAAGTGGTAACGCAACTTTCAAGACCAGGTAAGTGCGTATTTATTTATCCTGATTTCTGTGGCCAGCACTTCCCGACCTTACTGGGAAGTGACGGCCTTGGTGTTAATACCGAGGCTTTTTGGTGATGGATCGATGCTGACTAAAACCTTGACTAACTCAATGTGTTTGTATATAGTAACCCTGAAAGTTGCCCTGAAAATCTATAGGTCCCATCCAGTGTCTGTCACTGATCCAATTAAACTGCTGGCAGCAGTGAGGAAGCTGTGGCTGGGGGGAGGGGGGAAAGAGTTGGGGAAGGAATTCCCTTCATCTACTTACATCAGTGAAGAAAGTGAAAATAATGATAAAGCATTTCCCCATGGCCTCAGGACATCCCAGAATGCCTCACCACTTTTTGCAGTGTGGCCACTGTTATATGTGGAGAATGTACCGGTCAGCCTAATCGCGCACAGCAAGCTCCCATCGACAGCAATGTCGGATCTTTTACTCCATCTGAGAGGATAGACGTGGTCTCAGATAAACATCTCACCTGAACATTGGCACCACAGACAGTGCAGCACTCTCTCAGGATTGCACTGGGACTGTAAGCCTACGAGCTCAACTCTTTGGAGTGGGACCTGAACATATAACACACTGAACTCCAGAGAGAAATATGTTCCCAACACCCATACCATCCTGGCTGCATCTGGCCTACCTGCTATTACAGCAGTGCTGGACCGCACGGCTGAGGTGGTGCAGCTAGGGCTGGTTGCCCTTGTTGGGGGTGGTGGGGTAGGGATGAAGTGAGGGATGTGGTTCTGGGAAATGCAAACAAAGTGTGGTTGTTCTCTTTTGCATGGGAATCCTTCTTAAAAACTGTTTTTAATTATACAGGGATCTGGTCACATTCTACATCTACTGCTGGGCTTGTCTAAGATACCTCCAATGATAAACCTGCAGCATCTGTGTGCGGGGTCATAAGAGAGCCCCTACCTTCAGCTCAGTATCCACCTACCCCCCTGCAAATAATTATCATGACAATGGATTTTCAAGGCCAATATATTTTGTAAATGGTTTGTACAGATTGAGCTTCTTGTTTGAACCTGGGCGCAGATTTATAGGTGAACCGGCTGGGAAAGCTAGAACGATCGAAAGTAAATCAGGCAGAACTTAGAAATATGACAGCAGCAAAATCCCAAACAGGATGAAAGTGCTGGTGCTCTGAGGGCCTTTGGATGACAATTTGTTAAAAGTGTGCTGCCCACCTGTCTGTTTGGCAATGCAAAATCTCGGTCAGTCGGATTTTTAATGGTCTTAATTGGCCCCTTAATTGTAGGCAGGTGTGGCTCTGACTCCTGTGCAGTATTACCCACGAGCTCAATGACATCGCGATGTGCACCCGACGTCAATTCACAAAATTTTACCTGTGTTTGGGTCAGGTATGTGCCCAACCTGGGAACAAAAAATTCAGGCCACAAGTGGACCATTGGCTGTGACATACTTTGAAATCCTACATGGTGGTTGGGAGGGGACGGGAATAGTCCAGTTATGGTGATCATGATGTCACGTGTATGGGGCAGGTTTGATGGAGAAGTTGCTCCCTTCCTGATTCACACTTTTTGATGTCCAACATGATGAGATGATATTTTTATAACTACAGCTGCTCTCTTTTCACTGCAACACACTGAAGGGGTTTGGTTACATTAATAACTCTCATAAATGTATTCATCAGAACTGTCGACATCTACCAAAATGAAATAGTAGGAGTGTAAAGTGGTGATCAAACAGCCTTCGCAAACCCATAAACAATGTGAATTCACATAGCAACCAGGAGAATGTCCACCTGACATTTAAACATTCCCAGATCTGACATGAATGTATCAGACATCTGAATTAAGCTGAAGTAGTTGGGCTGTTTAGTTGCTACACAATGAATAGTCACTCTTCAGATTCCATCAATGTAAGACCGGGGTTATTGAATATAATGCAACACTGATCCCTAAAAGGAACAAATGCTCTTGTTCCTGAAAGGTTTTGGGGAGCCTGGTCCCCTCAATAGTTTTGCCAACTTTTGATAGACACGTTCCTGAGATGATCAGATGATCTCTCAGTTTTAAACCCCCCTCCCCTGTTTAAACAGCCACCCTCACCCATCTTCAATGTTTTTACAACTGATAAAGGAAAGTAATGAAAACACACACACACATTTACACACATGCATACACACTCACACAGATACACTCACACAGATACACTCACACAGATACACACACACACACATATTGTTATGGAGTGGATTTTCCAGGCAACTTTTCTTGGTGGACATATTTAACTTTATTTACAAGATAGCAGCAGTAACTACACACGTGCATCAAACTCCATAACTAGAGAAGAACTCCTGTCTCTAGGTTCCCCACACTACTAACTCATTGGTTTATATAGAACAAGTGATCTTACAACGCAGGATTATTCTAACAGCTACAGCCCTTTGTTTCACAAAACTATAATTACTACACATGCACACACAAACTTGCACTCTCACAGGAGACAGAATGTACTCTGGGGGGAGGACTTTAATATCCACACTAAGAGTGGCTCGGTAGCACCACTACTGCCCAAGCTCGCCGATTCCTAAAAGACATAGCTGCTAGACTGGGTCTGCAGCAGCTGGGGGAGAACCAACAAGAGGGAACAACATACTTGAGCTCATCCTCACCAACCTGCCTGCCGTAGATGCATCTGTCCATTACAGTATTGGTAGTGATGATCATTGTACAGTCATTGTGGAGAGAAAGTCCTGCCTTCATATTGAGGATACCCTCCACCATGTACTACCACCGTGCTAAATAGGATAGATTTCAAACAGAGAGATAAAAACAAAAAAACTGCGGATGCTGGAAATCCAAAACAAAAACAGAATTACCTGGAAAAACTCAGCAGGTCTGGCAGCATTGGCGGAGAAGAAAAGAGTTGACGTTTCGAGTCCTCATGACCCTTCGACAGAACTTGGGCTGACAAGTGGCAAGTAACATTCACGCTACACAAGTGCCAGGCAATGACCATCTCCAACAAGAGAGAATTCAACCACCACATTTTGATGTTCAATGACATTACTATGGCGATCAATCCCTCACTATCAACATCCTGGGGGTTACAATTGACCAGAAGCTGAACTGTACTAGCCATATAAGTACTGTGGCTACAATAGCCAGTCAGAGGCTAGGAATCCTGACTCCCCAAAGCCTGTCCACCGTCTACAAGGTACAAGTCAGCAGTGTGATGGAATACTCTCCACTTGCCTGGATGAGTGCAGTTCCAACAACGCTCAAGAAGCTTGACACCACCCAGGACAAAACAGCCCACTTGACTGGCACCACATCCACAAACATTCACTCCCTCCGCCGCTGACACACAATAGCAGCAGTGTGTACCATCTACAAGATGCGTTGCAGGAATTCACCAAGGGTACTTAGGAAGCAACATCCAAACCCACAACCACTACCATCTAGAAGGACAAGGACAGCAGATAGATGGGAACATCACCACCTGGAAGTTCCCCTCCAAGTCACTCACCATCCTAACTTGGAAATATATCGCCGTTCCTTCACTGTCGCTGGGTCAAAATCCTGGAACTCCCTCTCTAACAGCACTGTGGGTGTACCTACATCACAGGGACTGCAGCGGCTCAAGAAGGCAGCTCACCATCACCTTCTCAAGGGCAAGAAGGGATGGGCAATAAATGCTGGCCCGGCCAGTGATGCCCACATCCCACCAATGAATGAAAAAAAAGATTGCACATGTGCTGGAATTTTCCCTGAATTGCACTTATTGCAATCGAGGGTGTCAAAAAGACATTTTGCCCATTGGATGCAATGGTGGCATTTTGCTCTGTGTTGCCTCCTTCCTGCTGTGTTAATTATGCAGCCACAGGAAACACGCCAATTCACTGGTGGGTGGCCTCTGAATAATCCACCACAGCATAACCTCACTGTTTCCCCACTCCGGGTACCATATTTAAACAGTTCTCACTGTTTGCAGCCCAGGACTTCTCCAGTGAAGACATGGCCCTGAAAGCCAAGAAGAGTTCAGTGACCCATCACTGGAATGCCTTTTGGAGGCTCCACCATGATGTCCTCCACCCCCACTCTGACTGCACGAGGTCCAACAATCTCACCACCCCGGCTTGGGAGGCGATGGCAGTGGTGGTCAGTGCCAATGCTGCACAGAAGGGGTTGGCCATCCAATGCAGAAAGAGGGTGAATGATCTCATCAATGCTGCCAGGGTAAGGCAACCATCTCATCACTCTAAACTCACACACTCACAAGCCCGTCACACACTCACTGGCATCTCACTCGCTGCCAGCTCAGGGGACATCACCACTCACTCTGTCACACACCCTCACATCTCCATCTGGCCTCTTCTCCTCTGGAGGCTGCCTCCTCAGCCCTCACCATTTTGTGGCCACTTGCACAGATCAACATGCGCCCCCCACACACACCCTGATATACACCCCTTTCCAATATAGCGCTCACCTTCAGCCTCTTCCTTGCCTATGGCCACATTCCCATCTTCCCCAAGCAAGCCCTAGCCCTGCAGTCATCAAAAAGTCACCCCTGCCTTACCGCTCATCTCTCGCTACAGACCTGCCCAGGAACCCCCCCTAACAGCCTAGTGGTGCTGCCTGCGAAGTTCACCTTGGAACTGTAAACAAGCTGTCCTCTTCCAAGAAATCACCTGACGTGTATAGTACATGAGAAGAGGTTATTTTGCTTATGTTGAGCTGCAAAGTACTTTAATTAATGAAGCTGGGAGACAAAACTGTAATCACACGGGAGGGAGAAAAAAAGATTAAGCTGTGGACCTGCCGGTTTTGAAGGTAGTCTTGTTGGAGAATAAGCTGAGAAAGGAAGGCTCCCTCTCTCTCTCTCTACCTTGCCTGGAACTGTGTGTGGCTATTAACCTGTAGCCAGAGACCCTCATCTGGGTGTAACCAGTTTGCATTTGGACCTGCAAAACTGAGACCAGTTGGTGAGAACTTCCAGACATCCACCGGAATCAGCAGGACCAGTGTCTTGTCTTCACATCAGAGAACTCCAGGCCAACAGCGCTGAGACCCTGTGGACTTTATCCTTTATTTTATGATGTCCATCCTCCAAAGACCATCTCTGCAGAGAGACTTTATCTGTTTGTCCTTTGTTTGTCTCTGTGTGTGTGTGTGTGTGTGTGTGTGTGTGTGTGTGTGTGTGTGCTGGGGGAATTCTTTAGGAAGAGATAGATAGTTATACTTCTGAGATTAACCTAGTGAACTTCTCTGGACTACCTCTAATTCCAATAAATCTTTCCTCAGATAAGGGGACCAAAGTTGTTCTCAGTATCCTAGGTGTGGTCTAACTAGTACCTCGTATAGTTTCAGCAAAACCTCCCTATTTTTATACTCCATTCCTTTTGAAATAAAGGCCAACATTCCATTTGCCTTTCCTATTACCTGTTAAACTTGTATGTTAATTTTTTAGGATTCATACACAAGGACCCCCAAATCGCTCTGTGCTGCAGCTTTCTGCGGTCTTTCTCCATTTAAATAATATTCAGCTCCTCTATTTTTCCTGTCAAAGTGCAAAACCTCACATTTTCCCACATTAAATTCCATCTGCCACATTTTTCCCCACTCACGTAACCTGTCTATATCCCTCTGTACTCTCCTTGTGTCATCCGCACCACTTGCCTTCCCACCTATTTTTTTATTAGCTGCAAACTTGGTGATAGTACATTCACTTCCCTCATCCAAGTCATTAATATATATTGTAAATAATTGTGACCTATTGTCAGGGACATTGACGGTAGGGATTGTTCTGCAGTTACCCGTAGATTAAATAAATTTACTCCTGGGAAGTAATTTAGCTAGAGTGAAGGTAATAGGCTCCCCCATAATTATAGAAAGTCCAAGTGAGGTTAAAGAGATGGAGCAGTTACAGGAAAAGGTTCCAGGAATTTTTCCTTCGTGTGTGTTGACGTGAGCAATGGCTAAGCAAAGTCCATCGTTAAAGGTCAAAGTGATACCACATATAGATACTACGCTGGCTGAAACTTTCTTTACAGACTTTGATAATACAAAAGAGATGTTCGACAAATCTTCTCTAGTTGAGGCTCAACAAGCTGATCCAGAGTTAAGTAAGATAACACAATCAGCCCAAACTGAAGCTGAGGCTGAGACAGTTCCAGAATGTTATTATGTTAAAAATGGAATTCTAATGAGGAAGTGGAGACCAGTTCATGAACCTACAGATGAGGAGTGGACGCTTGTTCATCAGGTAGTGGTGCCGCCCAAATATCGTAAAGAGATATTACAGATAGAGCATGACATTCCTAAGGCAGGACAGAAAACTGAAGCGGGAATGAATGGACAGTTTTACTGACCAGATCTTCATAAGGACATGGTGCAGTTGTGTAAAACATGCCATACCGGCATCCTTAATTCCCATACCAGTTTTTGAGGAACCATTCAATAGGGTGTTAGTAGACTGCGTGGAAACGTTACCAAAATTGAAAGCAGGACAGCAGTATATCCTTACTATTATATGGACTTGACAACCCGATTTCCAGAGGCCACTCCTCTAAGGACCATTACAGCTAAAGTAGTGGTAGAGAAGTTAACCCAATTTTTTACTTGATGTGAATTACCGGTAGAGATCCAGTTAGATCAAGGTTCCAATTGTATGTTTATAAGTTTTCAGAATATAAGGAGTAGTTTGGGTATAAAATGGTTAAACTCTACAGCATATCATCCACAAACACAAGGAGCTTTAGAGAGACACTATCAAACCCTCAAAATAATGATTAAAGCTATTGTCATGAATATCCCCAAGATTGGGACAAAGGACTGGATTTGCTTTTATTCGTTACCCGAGATTCACCAAACAAATCTACTGGTTTTAGTTCTTTTGAATTAGTTTACGGACATGAGATAAGAGATCCTCTGAAATAAATCAAAGAAAAGTTTTTAGGACAGAGGGACGAATCTTCTATGTTAAATTATGTGTCCGCGTTCCAGGAACGGCTCCCAGGAGCTTGCAAAGTGGCTCAAGAACATCTTAAAGTTTCTCAAACAAGGATGAAGGAATGGGCAGGTAAGCAAGCTGAAAACTGAACATTACAACCAGGGGATGAAGTGTTAGTGTGATTGGCTTTACTGGTGGAACATCTGAGAGCAGGGTTCAGTGGTCCATACAAGGTAATTAAGGGGGTTAATAGAGTAAATTATTTGATAAATATCCCAGGTGATAGGAAAAAGTATCAGCTGTGTCATATCAATATGTTAAAATGATGCCACGTAGAGAGGAAGATAGGAAAGAGCAGGTATGTCAGGTTGTAGGCATGTTGGAGGAGGAAAGAGGCAGTAAGAGTGAGGTAGAAGGAGACTTAGACAACTCACAAATTGAACCTCCTACTATCTGGTTAGCTTACACCAAAATATTTGGACAGCTAGAGACCATATTTTCATATATAGAGGTAGGACAATGAGAGGATCTGGTGAGGTTACTTACAGAATTTAAAGGGATCTGTATTAATAAACCAGGGCCTGCAACCTTAGCCACACATGATGTGGATGTAGGAGAATTTTCTCCTATAAAGCAACATGCTTATCGGTTAAGTCCTGAGTAAGTGGCAGCAGAAATTCAGTCTGTGCTAGAAAATCACCTAACTGAGCCGACTCAAAGCAGTTGGAGTTCTCCAGTGGTGTTGGTGCCTAAACCTGACAGGGCAACCAGATTCTGTATAGGCTTTAGAAAGCTTAATGAGGTAACAAAAACGGATTCCTACCCAATCCCTCGTCTAGAAGATTGTATTGAGAGGGTTGGTAATGCCACATTCCTTACTAAGATAGGTTTGTTGAAAAGATACTGGCAAGTACCTTTAACATTGTGAGTTAATGAGACATCGGCTTTTCTCATGCCAGATGGACTATACCAATGCCAAGTGATGCCATTTGGACTATAAAATGTTCTAGCCACTTTCCAAAGGCTAATGAATCAGGTGATCACTAATGTTTCTAAATGTGTGGTTTACTTGGATGATATATTGGTTCATAGCAACACAGGGAAAGACCATTTGAAACAACTGGAAGCCCTATTTAAACAATTACAGTGAGCAGATCTAGTAATAACCCTTACCAAAAGTGAATTTGTGAAAGGGGGAGGTAACTTATTTAGGGCACATCATAGGGCAGAAACACGTCTTGCCA
>NC_054474.1:5240353-5330353 GCF_017639515.1 Carcharodon carcharias
ACCTTACCTTCCAAAAGCATTTGCTTCCTCAATAAAGTGCCCAGAAGCCGAGGCGTTGCATCTGAACATTAATGAAAGCAGAAAAGAAATGGAATTAAAATAATTCAACCTTTACTGCAATCACTGTCATGGTTTGAAAGATTTTGAAATATCTCACACAGTTAAAGCACCAAAGCAAATTTTACGAGAACAAAGCTTTTCTATGACCCTGGAAAGCACACAACGTATCGGAGTTGTCACCATTTGCAAAATAGCGGAACCTTTAGCCAATCATCTGAGAGAAGAACTCTCCCAGCGTACAAAATGCCTTGCCATAATTGTGCTTACTGCTCTCCCCTACAATTACGCAGCAAAGAAATGCTGCAGTGAACTGCAGCTTATAATCACAAGCCGAAGAGTTCTGTTTCATGCCACTGAACATTATATTCAAAGGGCAGAATGATTAAATATGAAGAATATCATCAATACATTGTTCAGTGGAGTTCAGCGGGTAACATTTTTAACTCTGCATCAGAAGGTTTTGGGTTCAAGTCTCCAGAGAATTCACAACATAAACTGAACTTAACAACTTAATGCAAGTACTGGTACAGTCTGCACCGGCAGAAATGTTGTGTTTTTTGGAAGAGAGGTTAAACCAAGGCCTCGTCTGTCCTCTCAGGTGGATGAAAGATCCCAAAGCACTACTCAAA
This sequence comes from Carcharodon carcharias, assembly GCF_017639515.1. Lineage (NCBI taxonomy): Eukaryota > Metazoa > Chordata > Chondrichthyes > Lamniformes > Lamnidae > Carcharodon > Carcharodon carcharias. Next base: position 5,241,043 of record NC_054474.1, read on the forward strand.
AGAAGAGCAGGAACTTATCCCCAATGTCCTGGGACCAATAATTATCCCTTAACCCAAAATCACTAAAATAAATTATCGAGCCATTTATTTTGTTGCTGTTTGTGGGGTCTTGCTGTGCACAAATTGGCTGATATGTTTCCTTACCTTATTATACTGGTTGCACCTTGAATTAATTTCATTGGTTGTAAAGTCACAGAATCACAGAATTGTTGTTGGCTCCCTGCACAAGTAATTCGCCTAATGCCACTCCCCAACCTTCTTCTCCCTAAATATTTCTCCATTTCAGATAATGATCCAATTCTATTCTGAAAGTCTCAACAACCCTGCCTCCATCACACTCTCAGGCAGTGCGTTCTAGATCCTAATCACTTGCTGCATGAATAAAGTTTTGCTTCATGTCATTATTGCTTTTTCTGTCAATCACCTAAAATCTGTGCCCTCTGGTTCTCAATCCTTCCAGCAATCAGAACAATTTTTCCCTATCTACTCTGTCCAGACTCCTCATGATTTTGTACACCTCTATCAAATCTCCTCTCAATATTCTCTTCTCCAAGAAGAATAACCGCAGCTTCTCCAATCTTTCTACATAACTGAACTTCCTCATCCCTGGAACCATTCTCATGAATCTTTTCTGCACTCCCTCCAAAGCCTTCACATCCTTCTTAAAGTGCAGCACCCAGAACTAGACACAATACTCCAGCTGAGGCCAAATCAGTGTTTTACACAGTGCTTGGAACATGCTAAGCTGACCAAAGGTGCTAAATAAACGCAAGCCCCTTCTGTTTACTCCTAGAGATTAGGAGTTTGATGCAGAGTGTGGCTTCTGTGTGAACATTCCTCTGTAATTTTTCTATGAGTCCAATAGAAATTGCTAACTCACCTCAAAAATTGTCAAATAATATTGGCCGGAATTTTCTGGCCCTGTTGGCTTTGGGCTTCATGGCGGGTGGGAGGTTCGGGGACAATATGGCACAAAGGCCAAAAATTGGTTTGACGCTATGGTGAGACCAGTTTGCGCTCGTCCTTTCCACCCGTCAATGGCGGCCACATTTCCCAATGCCACACGCCGGGAACCTAATTTCAATACCTCAGCATCTCATTATCAGCCCTGCTCGCTGGAACCATCCCCCCCCAAACGACAAATTTACCATCCACGTCGGCATGACTTAAGAACGGCGTGCTGCGTGACTGCCTGTAAAAGGCGTGCACCTGATGAGCTGAACTTTGAGGGGAACTCGGAGGTGAGTACACATTACCTTACGCAGAGCTCGTAAGCATCCCCCTGTAGGACATTGAGGAAGAGGCACCGAGCGATCACCAGGGGCTCAGGCTAGTTGCTTTCAGTGCGGTGCCGAGGCAAGGGCTTCAGTGTGGGTCAGGCCGGCAGTGTGAAAGGGGGGGTGATGGGGGGAGAGGGTCGGGTGGGGTGCGAGGTAGCAGAGACCGAAGGAAATACTCAGCACATGCCAGGGAGGCGTGGTGATGGGGGGGAGCGGTGAGGGAAGTGGCCGCGTACATGGAAAAGCTTGTCCAAAGTGAGTATACTTCCGCAGCTGAGACCACTCAGCTGCAGCTCCATTGACACGCTGGAAGTCGGGGCCTCTGAAGCTTGCACTCAAGCAACACAAAAGCATGAAAATGCCACCAAATGCTCCAGGATCTTTCACCTCTTAATGTGCGTTTTGGGGGACAGCAGAGGAATTGGCTGACTGGGCAAGTTGTAGAACCCCCTTGCGAAAGGTGGTCAGGGCACAGTCACTGGTGGAGGCGCTCACAGCCTCTTTCAATGTCTTTGTTAAAGTTTGGAGCAGCATCCATTACCGTTCACGCTGGTGGTGCAGCCTTGCAGTGTGGGCTAGGAGAATGCCTACACCTGAGCTGAGAGCACAGCGTGCCAAAGATGCTGCCAATCGGTCAAGTGGGGTGGAGGAGGGTGGGGTTTCGGACAACCAATGAGGGCACTACACACTGCCATCCAAGTAGTGGTCAGTACTCTCCTGCATGCAAGAAGGGGCCTTCAGACTTAACCAAGAGAAGTTCTTAGGACATCTATGCTACACATCTCTCTCACTGATCCTGCAGGAGGTGAAAATCAGGATCGTGGAGCCTGGTGATTTAACGGTATGCCTCATGGCTGACAGGGTGCAGGAGAAGTAGAAGAGAGGGGTGGAGGCACCTTTCTTGGAATAGGGAGGAGCACCTCCCTGAAGGGGCAGCAGGGACTGCTGTGAACGCAGCTGAAGATCCACAGAGAGCCATCACTACACCCAGGGCCTATAGACGGTGCTTGTCATTCCTGCAGATGACTGAGAACCAGTGTCGCCAAAGACTGTGAATGCCTGGGGAACTGGTTGTCACATATGCCAGCTGCTGCAGGATTTGGCACCCTGGGGTCATGGCCATCCACTGCCAGTGGACGTGAAAGTGACCTCGGCGCTCAACTTTTAGGCCAGTGGCTCCTTCCAGGGCTCCACAGGTGACCTGTGTGGGATTTCGCAAGCCTCCGCATACAAATGTATCCAGGAGGTCATGGCCATCATTTTCGCAAAGGTACAGAGCTTTGTACGTTTTGCCTGGGATCAGGAAAGCCAGAAAACAATAGCACTGGGATTTATACAGATCTCAGGTTTTCCACAGGAACAATGTGCCACCGACCGTATCATGTGGCACTTAGGTCTCCATGGCAACAAATATTCAACTACATCAACCGCAAGGGCTTCCACTTCGCTGAATGTTCAGCTGGTGTGCGACCACCAAAAATGCATCCCACAGGTCTGCGCACGATTCCCAGGGAGAGTCCACGACTCCTATATGCTTAGCAGGCCTCAGATCCCTGACATCTTCCAGAGAGGCTGCAGGGTTGGGTCCTCAGGGACAAGAGCTACACAGATAGGATGTGGCTGATGACGCCCATGGAGCAGCCTCAGACTACAGCAGAGCGACGGTAGAACGAGGCTCGTGCCACGACCCAGACTTTGGTGCAGCAAACAATAGATATTTTGAGAATGAATTTTCAGTGCCTCGACACGTCGAGTGGAGCACTGCAATACAGTCACCCAGAGGGTGTCACACATCATCGCTGCTTGCTGCGCTCTCCACAACCTAGTGCTACAAGATGGGGTGGACCTGGATGAGGAGGAGATGGAAGAGCTGCATGTCTCCTCCAATGAAGAAGACACCAAAGGGAATGATGACAATGAAGTCCTCTAAGGCGAGGGTGCTGGCGAAGAGGGCAGTGCACTGGCCAGACGAGGCAGGGGTGCTCAGGAGGTCCTGATAGCCGCACGTTTCATGAAGGATGATGCCGAGAGGCAGTGAGGACAGTCCTGACATCCTCACCTTGCACCTATGGACTTTTGACTCCTGTGTGGCTGATGGCAATGCACATACCCTCAGTGCTCAGGCTCATCTCATGGGTACACAGTGGAGGCCCTAATAGTCGCTATATTCCAGGAGAATGATGACCCCACGTAGTGAAGATACTCCATAGGTCATCACATAACCTCTGTGAATGTCTGACTCCTGTCTGGCTGAGGGCAGCTCGCTTGAACTCTGTGATCAGGGTCATATCATGGAGACACAGCCATGAAACATTAAATGCACCTAATCCTTTGTAGCCTTCAGCACCTAACCCCTTCAGAGCACAGATGCTGAAGATATGGGGAGCAACCCCACCTCAAAGTTGCTGAGCGCACACAGCGAGGATTACGGAACTCTGTGACGCCTGCCCACAACATTCTAGCAGCTGTGACAAGTATCCATGAGTTGCAGGCATCAGTAATGTCCCCAGAGAGTGTGTGTCCAGACCATCACTTTGGTCTAAAGGTTACACACTGCACAAGTAAGAGGCCCTGGACTGAGACACTTGTCTTTATCTTGTGCAAGAACCAAGGTTTCACATCTGAGTGACAAGGTGCCACAGGCAAAAAGACATTCTGGTGAGTTTATTTACAATAGTGAACATTATGCACAAGTGATTAACACCTGTGCCCAGGCTGTGCCGCTATACCTTCTTAACCTTCTTAACCCTGCAGGTGCATCTTGGTGCTCCCCCAACATCCACAGTGGAGGTGAAGACAGCCTGCTGACTGTTACACCCTTCCTGTGATGACCTTGGCGGACACCTTCTGGAGGGCCGAGACCTGGAGGGCCCCAGCCTGCTTTCAGGGACCTGCAGTAGGGCAGTGGCTCCCTCCTCGGCCTTTGGAGCTGGAGTTGCTGGGATCAGAGGGAGGGGGGGATTTGGATGGGCCGGACATTCTCGGAGCCACCCGGGAGGATGGCCCTAGGGTGTGTAGCTGCTGGTCCTCCTGCCTATGAGTACCCAAGGGCCTCCTTGAGGAGAAGGGGAAGCTGGAGTGAGGCCGAGCTGCCTCACACCCCTCTCATGTTGGCACTGCTGGAGGACAATTATGGCATCAGCGATGGAGTTCAGCCCACACACCAGTGCGGGACCGAGGTCCTGGGCCAAGGTCTCCATAATGGCTGCCATCCTACCATTGCATTGCAATGCCAGCGCTATCAGCTCAGACTGAAGGTGGACAGACTCCTCCATCGTGCCTCGCAATCTGAGGAGTGCAGCGGACATCCCTTCCTGATGTTCTAAGCTTGCCTTTGCAGCTCCAGCAACTGAGGTACGAGAGAGTCCAGAGCCTTCTCACCTGCATCAGACTTAGCAGATTCCCGGCCCCCAGCAGTCCTCCGAGTGCTGGAAACCTGGGCAAACGTGGCCTCCGCCTGCTGTGGATCAGTCAGTGCGATGCGCTCACCAGATTGTAACCCCAAGGCTACTCTAGAATTAGGTCCCTCCAAGGGGTGCGTCTCTCTGTGCTGGTGGAGGCTGTGGGTGAGGGCAGTGACGGGTCTTCAATTAGGGTGTCACCAGGTTCTTCCTTCGAGGTGTCTTTGAGTCTTGGGATGGGGACTTGGCTCGTGGATGCCCTCGGCTGCTTCCCGGATGTGCCTGCGAAAGTAAGGAGAGATTGAGGGAGGAGGTGGTGTAGTGCTTTTGTCACTGGACCCAGGGTAATGCTCTGGGTTCGAATCCCAACGCGGCAGATGGGATTTGAATTCAATAAACATTCTGGAATTAAAAGTCTAATGATAACCATGAAACCATTGCTGATTGTCGTAAAAACCTATCTGGTTCACTAATGGCCTTTAGGGTAGGAAATCTGCTGTCCTATACCTGGTCTGGCCTACATGTGACTCCAGACACACAGCAATGTGGTTGACTCTTAAGTGCCCTCTAAACAAGGGTAATTAGGGATGCCCACATCCAAAGAACAAATAAAAGAAAAGATAATTAGTGCCTGGCAGGGGACTGCGGAACAGGGGAACTGACTCACAGCATGGTTGTCTGATGGATGTTGCACCACTGGATCCTCACTTGGTTGAGCAACGCCAACCTCACCATCAGCACAGGAATGTTCCAGATCGTCGCCAGCCAGCTGGATGGCTATTCTCAAATCCTGTGAGGACCTTGCACTATCCACTACTGGTCATCAACGTGCGCCTTTTGTTGTGTGCCTGCTTATCCTACTTGATTACAGATGAAGAGAGTATAAGTGATCCACAGGGCAGGAGAATGGGTGTGTGTGAGAGTGAATGGTGATGTCCCTTGAACAGGAATTCACCAAGGCTCCTTTGACAGCACCTTCCAAACCCACGACCACTGCCATCTGGAAGGACAAGGGCAGCAGGTGGATGGGAACACCACCAACTGGGAGTTCCCCGCCAAGTCATTCACTATCCAGACTTGGAAATATATCGCCGTTCCTTCAATGCCACTGGGTCAAAATCCTGGAACTCCCTCCCTAACAGCACTGTGGGTGTACCTACATCACATGGACTGCAGCGGTTCAAGAAGGCAGCTCACCACCACCTTTTCAAGGGCAACTAGGGATGGGCAATAAATATTGGCCCAGCCAGCAATGCTCACATCCCATGAATAAATTTTTTTTTAAATTTGCGATGTTGCCAAGTTTTGTATCATCCACAAACTCTGAAATTGTACTCCCTGTACTCATGTCCAGGTTATTTATACAAAGCAAGGTAAGTAGCAATCCTAATACTGATCCCTCAGGGACTGCACTGAGTTCTTTTATCCAGTCAGAAAAACATTCCATCACCGCTATTCTCTGCCTCCTACCCTGGGTCAATTTTGGACCCAAGTTACCATCGTAATCTCATTAATGCTTGTTTCCTGCTTATGTTTGTTAAGTGGTGTTTTATCCTTTTCAAAAATCCGCACATAAACGTCTCCTGCACGACCTTCATTAACCCTCTCTGTCACTTCTTCAAAGAATTCAATCAATTTCTACTCTAAAACCTATTCTTTAACTCAAGTGCACACATCTTCTCATAATAAATACCAATTGTAAAGATCTGTTGAGATAGCGTGGCCAAGTTTCCCTTGTGGATTTGGTTTGCCTGGCACACATCATCTACCACGTCATAACTAAACTGGGGGCTTTTTGCAGGGTATTTGAAATTCCTTGATTTGGTTTGAAGTTGGTGAATCTTAAAACCCTGAGTAAACAAGCATGTTGAACTCAAGAGTTGGGATTTTAAAGTGGTGAGACTGCAAAAATGGTTGTATCCATAGCTTAAGCTTTTCTGGAAGTAGAACATATAACTCTGATTGGGTTACAAAAAATATCTAAAGGTACATTAACAGAATTGGTGGATAAGTTTCAGATGAGGTTAACTGTAGGGGCAAAGAAAGCAGACATAGTTGAAGTGATAGCACAGCATTTGAAGTTGGAAAGGATACCTGAAACTAGTGAGTCACAGCTAGATGTGGTGAGACTTCAGTTCCAAATTAAGAACCTTGAGCTTGAGCAAGCAATGGAAATGAAAAACTTGAACTAGAGGCAAAAGAAAATAAAAGGAGAGAGAAAGGGCATTCCAAAGGGAGCAAGCAGAAAAAGAAAACAGGAAAGGGAATTGGAACTGGAGCAATTAGCAAGAGAGGAAAGAGAAAGGGGGAGAGAGATAGAGAATATCAGCTTAGGAAGCTGGAAGTTAAAAAAAATGATGTCAGCGGCTGAGGAAGGTTCTGAAGTGGAAACAACCACTTCAAGTCTAAAGACCAATGGAAGATATTTAAATTTGTGCAGGCTCTTCCGATATTTGAAGTAAGGCATGTAGAGGCATTCTTTATTTCATTTGAGAAGATAGCTAAGCAGATGCAATAGACACAAGAAATCTCAACATTACTTTTGTAGTCTACGTTAGTAGGTAGAGCTCATGAGGTTTATGCTTCACTGTCAGAAAAGGTTTTGGTGGATTATAATACTGTAAAAAATGATATTTTGAGAGCATATAAGTTGGCTCCTGAGGCATACGGGCAGAAATTTAGGAATATAAGGAAACAGCCTGGGCAAATGTACACTGAGTTTGAGAGAGTAAATAAAAGTAATTTTGACATGTGGATACAGGTATTGAAGATAGAGATGACATATGCAGCTCTGAGAGAAGTAATTCTTTTGGATGAATTTAAAGATTCAAATCCTTTGGTCACGAGAACTCGTGGAGGAACAGAGGGTTGAAATGGTAAGAGAACAGCAGAGATAGCTGATGATTGTGAGTTAATTCATAGATCTAAACTTTTCTTTCGCCACCCTTTTATATCAAAGAAGGATAGAGAGTGGGAAAGTGAAAGGAAGGTGGGTAGTTAGGGAAGAGAAGAAGTAATTGGAAAATCTCCGGAAGTTTATCCTCAGGCTGAAAAGGAAGATACAGAGGGTAGAAATGCCACTTGAAAATTGAAGTGTTTTCATTGTAATGTTGGCACACAAAGTGTATGTGCTTGAAATCTTTCATTTTGTTAATGAATATTTTAATTTAATTTTTAAAAGCTCTAAAGGTCTTAATTGACTCATGGGGCAGAATTTTCCCGTTGGCGAGCAGGGGGCGGGGCCCACTCGCCGGCATGTAAAATGACGCGGGATGACATCAGGCGGGTGTCCCGATATCCTGCGCATCACTTAGATTTTCAGTTCGGTGGGTGCACAGCCGAGTCGGCAGTATGCCCGCCGACCTGTCAAAGGCCTATTAAGGCCATTTAAAACCCAATTAACTCAATTTAATGAGCTGCCCATCCAACCTTAAGGTTGGCGGGCAGGCAAAAAGCCCAGGCGGCCTTCTCATTTTTCATGAAACCTTACCCACGGGCGGGATGATTATTTAAAAGTTTAACACTGAAACAAATCGCCTTGAGGAAACTCCGTGCCTCAGGGAGATCTCTGTGCCCTTACATACGCATACATGAAAAAGCGCAGGGAACATCTCAGGGAATCCCCCCTCCCCCCAACCCGCACTGGGAGCACTCAGCGCTTCTGGGCGCGCGTCACGATTGGTGGGCCTTAATTGGCCTGCACATGTAAAATGGCGGCGTGGACCCGATTGGGGGCATTGATTGGGTTTGCATCCACCTCCCCCCCAACCTCCCCTCTCCCCCGCACAACTCCCCCAACGGGCGGGAATTTCTGGCCATTACTTCTGGATTCAATACACGCATCCTCTCATAATAAATACAAATTGCAAAACCGTTGTGATAGCGTGACCAAGTTTCCCTTGTGGACTTGATCCACCTGCCACACATCATCTGCCACATCATAACAATTTACTTAGCAAACATCTAATGCTATTCAGTAGCCAAGGAAGCCACATCCTTTCACAGTTCACTTTTAGTCTTCCCATTCTATCAACAAACACACAACAACATTTTACATTTATACAGCACCATCAATACAATAAAACTTCCCAAGGTGCTTCAAGGAGCATTCTAAAATAAAGTATGACACTGAAACACACAAGGAGATACTAGGTCAGATGATCAAAAGCTTTGCCAAAGAGGTAGATTTTAAGGGGTGTCTTAAATGAGAAAAGTGGGGCAGAGAGGAAGAGAGGTGGAGGCAAGGAATTCCAGAGCTGAGCACCTAGGCAACTGAAGGTCAGTAATGTCGGAGCAATTAAAACTGGGGATGCTCATGGGACCCGAATTAAATGATGGTATATATCTCAGAAGGTTGCGGGGCTGGAGGAGAACACAGAGACAGGAAAAGGCAAGGCCATGGAGAGGGAGAGAACTAGGATAAGAATTTTAAAATCAAGACTAGTTGTCAGCCTAGATCTGCGAGCACAGGGGTGATGGTTGAATGGTACTTTGTGAGAGTTAAGGCACAAGCAGCAGAGTTTTGGATGACCTCAAAATAGTTTCAAACACATGGGTAGGCATCATGCAAGCACCAGTAATGATATTGAAGGAAGTGAGAGTAGAAATTGCAGGGGCACTGGCCATAATCTTTCAGTCTTCCCTAGACTAAGGGGAGGTGCCAGAGGATTGGAGAATTGCAAACATTACGCCCTTGTTCAAAAAAGGTTGTATGGATAAGCCCAGCAATTACAGAGCAGTCAGTTTAACTTCAGTGGTGGGGAACCTTCTAGAAACAATTATTTGGGATTGAATTAATAGTCACATGGAAAAATGTGGGTTGATTAGGAAGAGCCAGCATGAATTCCCAAAGGGAAAATTGTGTTTAACTAACTTACTGGAGTTTTTTGAAGAGGTAACAGAGAGAGTTGATGAGGGCAATGCTATTGATGGGGTGTACATGGAATTTCAAAAGGCATTTGATACAGTGCTACATAACAGACTTGTGAGAAATGTTATAGCTCATAGATTAAAAGGGTCAGTAACAACGTGTATTCAAAATTGGCTAAGTAATAGGAAACAGTGAGTAATGGTTAATGGATATTTTTCAGGCTGAAGGGAGTTTTGTAGTGGAGGTCCCCAAGGGGTATTAGGACCCTTGTTTTTCCTGATATATATTAATTATCTAGATCTTGGTGTGTGGGAGACAATTTCAAATTTTGTGGATGATACAAAACTTGGAAACATTGTAAACTATGAGGAAGACAGTGCAGAACTTCAAATGGATAGTTTGGTGGAGTGGGCAAATAGGTGGCAGATGAAGTTCAGGACAGAAGTGTGCGGTGATTCATTTTAGTAGGAAGAACATGGAGAGACAACATAAAATAAGGGCACAACTCTGAAGAGTGTGCAGGGGCAAAGGGACTTGGACATGTACATAAGTCATTACATGTGGAAGGACAGGTGGAGAGCAAGGTTTATAAGCATACAGTATCCTAGGCTTCATTAATAGGGGCATAGAGTACAAGAGCAAGAAGATATTATAAGACACTAGTTAGACCTCGGCTGGAGAGTTGTGTACAGTTCTGGGCACCACACTTTAGGAAAGATGCAAACACATTGGAGAGAGTGCAGAAGAGGTTTACAAAAACGGTTCTAGGGATGAGAAACTTCAGTTGTGAAGATAGGTTGGAGAAATATGGGACTGTTCTCCTTGGAGAGGAGAAGGCTGAAAGGAAATTTGATAGAGGTGTTCAAAATCATGAGAGGGCTGGACAGAGTATACAGGGAGAGACGGTTCCCATTCGTGAAAGGATCAGGAATGAGAGGGCACAGATTTAAATTGTTTTGCAAATGAAGCAAATGTGATGTGAGAAAAAGCTTTTTCACACAGCAAGTGGTTCAGTTCTGGAATGCACTGACTGGAAGTGTGGTGGAGGCAATTTCAATTGAGGCACTCAAGAGGGCATTAGATAATTATTTAAGCAGAAACAATGCGCAGGGTTATGGGGAAAAGGCAGAAGAATGGCACTGGGTCATAATGCTCATTTGGAGAGCTGGTACATACACGATGGGCTAAATGGCTTCCTTCTGCACTGTAACAATTGTGTGATTCTGTGGATTGGAACACCAGCAATTCACAGAAGGCAGCAATATGATATCAATATTGGATAGTAACTGTGAGGAAAATTTCATTTAATTATATTTGAATCACAGGCTAGTATTAATACCTAACATTTTAAAATGAGCATTGGCTGTGTGAGGGAGAGAAGTACTCTGTGCTTTCTTCCGAAGTTTCTCCTGCACAAAAAGGAAAATAATTTGCAACTACTCTTTGAACTTTGAGAAGGGGAATAACCTTAAAAACTAGAGTGGGATGTTTCAGGGTGATGTCAGGAAGAACTTCACGTAACTTGTTGGGGAAATCAGGAACTTTCTCCTCCCAAAAGCTGTCGAGGCTGGAGGTCATTTAGAAATTTCAAAACTGAGATCAATAAATTATTTGTTTGGCCAGTGTGTTTAGCGTTACAAGGCCAGGGTGGATAAATTGAGTAGTTATACAAATCAGTCATGATTTACTTGAATGGTGGAATAGGCTTAAGGGGCTGAATGGCCTTCTGCTGTTCTTATGTACCTAACAATCTCCATGCATGCCAATGCAGGCAATGGTCTGTACCTTTACGAACTTGCATAGTGACATCACTATGACATCACCACGTATAAAGTTGGAGGATAAAGGGACAATCTCCATGTTAGATGTTCACTATTGCCTGTGATCTCTACTGCAGATGTTCACTCCTGTCTATGACTCTGTATCATTAAGACTTTATGTATACCTTATGAGTCAGGCACATAGTCAAGTAATCAGCCTATGTAACTGTTAGGACCCAGGCTAGCTGAAGACCTGTGTAGAGCTGCATATAGTTGTTGCTAAGAATAAATTTCATGTAATTGCATTCAACCAGAACCCTCGTCAGTCTCAATATCTTCCTTGGCATAGATAGCTTAGAGAAAGATCCCTTCAGGTCTACATCGAGACCCTCAACATATATAGTGGCAGCAGACCGTAAGAGACCACGACACTTTGGTCACATAAGCATGCATATTGTGTAAGAGATTAAAGAAATGCTGCATACTATCAGAAACAGATTGACAAAACTGATTTGGTGTTTGCTAGCATGAACATTTCAAATACCAAGTGATTCAAATATAAAATGTTGGATCTAGGTGTTAGAAGTCAGGCAAAACTTTAAAGGAAACAAAGGATTAAAACAAATGAAATAAAACAGCACATATCGGAAATACACACAATTGAATTAACCAGTATACAAAGTATGATGATAAATTGATAACAGCATACTGGAATAAATTATTGCAGAAGATAACTAAATAAGTGGCAGCAGATAACTAAACAGTGGCTTCATAAACTAGTCATGGAAACGTACACAAATAAAATAAATGTGATTGTACAACTAAATAGACCATAATGTCATAAAATGTTGATATGAATGTACACTTAATTATGCAATGGCCATATAAAGTACACCATGAAATCACAGTATCGCAGTGTGGCGCAGCACAGAAGGAGATCATTCAGCTGTGGTGCTTGTGCTGGCTCTTCGAAAAGGTTAGTCAATTATCCCCTCTCCCCTGCTTTTTCACCATCTACCCTGGAAATGTTTTCCCTTAAACTGTTTATCCAACTCCTCTATTAAATTTCTTCTTAACCTTCCCTGCTCTAAGAATAGCAATCACAGCTTCTCCAGGCTCTATGGAACTGAATGAATAAGGATGTGAATGTAAACCTTCTTGTAAAATACGTGCAGAAAAATGCTAATTGTTTGACCATTCAATTGCAATAAGTTACAACAAAAAGATAATTGACCTTGATCCAAACAATATAAGTGGGTTCAAGAGGCAATTAGACATGTTTAGACAGAATGATTTAAGGGATAGAATAAGTAGATAGATTGCTGGAATTGAATTAAATACTAAATGTTGACCTTGCCAGTGACATCCACATCATGCAAATGAAGAAATTTAAAAATTTGCAAAATAATCAAATATATGTGGCTAAAATTTCTGATCTCCCAGCGTACATTTGGCATAAACCCGGGAGAAATTGTATAACTGGTTATTTAATCAGGATTTCCGCTGATATTCTGCTGAGGTCATAGTGAGCAATCAACTCTCCCTCCTGATATTCCCTCCCCCGCAGAAATCCTGCCTCAGGAAGCCAGTGAAGTTCAAGACAGAATTCGGAGACAACAGAAGTGCTTCAGAAGCTAAACAAAATCATGGAATTGAAACAGATAAACAAGGCTATGAGGTCCATGCTAACTCATCAAGAAACAAAGAGCCTCCCGCAACTCTTCCTCCCACAGCGTACAAATAATCCCAGGAATTGTTTTTCCAGCTAAATTACCCAAGAATCCACTCCAGAAAAATACTTATCCTTGTTGGCTGTTTACATGTTGAACCTCAAAATGAATTCAATTCCAGGAAAGAAACTCATGAGGGATAAACAGCATTGATAATAGCACACAAGGCAAATGAGGTTCCGTGTAGTCATTGCATGTTCTGCTCTTGAATATAAAATAGCAGCTGGCTCTCAGTCACAACTGTGTACAGGATGTAAACGTGATATGTGAAAATGGAAGGAAATGGATAAGTTAACACTCAAGGAGGTGGGGGGGGGGGGTGGTGAGGAGGTTTAAAACAGTGATACCAGGGATGAGGGGCTTCTGTTACAAGAAAAGATTAGAGAAACTGGGATTGTCTCCCTTAGAGCAGAGGGGATTGAGGTGAATGATCAGGGGTCTTGAGTGAGCAAATAAGGAGAAATTGTTTCTTCTGCCAAGTGGGTTAGTAAGTGGTCTTAGTTTTAATATCATTAGCAAAAGAAGTAGAGAGGAAATGAAGAATGTGGCAGTAGACATCATAGAAGCTTTCAAAAACCATTGGGTATGGAATTGGAAAGGATTCATTTGCATGATTATGAAAAAGAGCTGGGTGTTGGGATTAAATTGGGCTGCATTTGCAAAGAACTGGTACAGGCCTGATTGGGCAAATGGCCCCTTCTGTGCTGCATCATTCTATGATTCACAGTTGGACCTAAGTCTGGCCAAGAATTGAACAAAGCTGCCATTTCTGGAGGCATATTCTTGTAGCTGTCTTACATTCCTGGGCAGGGTATAAATAAAATCTTCATCTAATGCTGAAGCTTTCTTATCTTTTTCCACCAGTTCCTCAATGTTCTGTCTGTTCCCTGAAGCACCTTCAGCTAGAAGTGTGAAGGAATAATTCAACTTAGCCTCCTCCTGAAGTCCCCATCACAGATGCCAGTCTTCAGCCAATTTGATTCACTCCAATTGAGATCAAGAAATGGATTAAGGCACTGGATGCTGCAAAGAGTATGTTCCCTGACAACATTCCATTAATAATGCTGAAGACGTATACTCCAGAACTAGCAGTGGCCCTAGCCAAGATGTTCCAGTACAGTTACAGCACTGGCATCTACTATGCACAGTCCACAAAATTGCCCAGGTGTGCCCTGTCCACAAAAAGCAGGACAAATCCAACCAGAGCAATTACTGGCTCTCAGTCTACTCTTAATTATTAGCAAAGTGATGAAAGGTATTGTCAAAAGTGTTATCAGGTACACTTACACAGCAACAATCTGCTCACAGATGCTCAGTCTGGGTTCCACCCAATGTTCAATCTCATTCTCAACCCATACTGAAGCAATACATGTCCATATGCAACAAGGCCTGGACAATATTCAGGCTCAGGATGAAAAGTGGCAAATAACATTTGTGCCATACAAATGCCAGGCAATGACCATCTCCAACAAGAGAGAATCTAACCACCTAACCTTGATATTCAATGGCATTACCTTTGTTGAGTCCAGCACTATCAACATCCTGGGGTTACCATTGACCAGAAACTGAACTGGACTAGACATATAAATGGCTACAAGTGGCTACAAGAGCAGGGCAGTGGCTGAGATTTCTGTGGTGAGAAACTCACCTCCTGACTCTGGCCTTAAGTAGCCGTTGACAGTTCGGTGGGCGCACAGCCAAGTCGGGTGCGCACCCGCCGACCTGAAAATCTATATGACGCAGGGTGACACCAGGATGCACACCCGACATCACCCCATGTCATTTTACACATCAGTCAGCAGGCCTCATCCCCCACTCACCGACCGGAAGATGCAGCCCACTATGTTTCAATGAGGTCACTTCTCATTTTTCTGCACTCCTATGAGTACAGGCCCAAGCTACCCAACCTCTCCTCGTAGGAAAATCCCTCCGTACCTGGGATCAACCTAGTGAACCTCCTCTGGGCTGCCTCCAATGCCAGTACATCTTTCACTTAGATAAGGGGACCAAAATTGTTCATTAGGTGTGATCTAACTATTGCCTTGTATAGTTTTAGCAAGACTTCCCTGTTTTTATATTCCATTCCCTTTGAAATAAAGGCCAAAGTTCCATTTGCCTTCCCTATTACCTGCTGAACTTGTCTGCTAGCTTTTTGGGATTCATGCCCAAGGATTCCCAAAATCCCCCTGTGCTGCAGCTTTCTGCAGTCTTTCTCCATTTAAATAATATTCAGCTCATCTATTCTTCCTGCCACAGTGCATACCCTCACATTTTTCCACATTATATTCCACCTGCCAAGATTTTGCCCATTCACTTAGCCCATCTCTATCCCTCTGTAGATTCTTTATGTCACCCTCACCGCTTGTCATCCCTTTTTGTGTCATCCACAAACCTGGTGACAGTATATTCACTTTCCTCATCCATGTCATTAATATATACTGTAAATAATTGTGGCCTCAGCACTGATCCCTGTGGCACTCCACTAGTCATGGGTTGCCATCCTGAAAATGCCCCACTTCCCTCAACTCTCTGCCTTCTATTAATTAGCCAATCCTCTATACTTGCTTATATACCGTCTCTAATAGCATGGGCTCTTCTGTTATTAAGTAGCCTAATGTGTGGTACCTTATTGAGTGCCTTTTGGAAATCCAAATATATTATATTTACTGCTTTCTCTTTATCTATCCTGCTTGTTACTTCCTCAAAGAATTCTAATAAATTTGTCAAGCATGATTCCCCCTTCATGAAGCCCCATTATTTTCCTTAGTACTTTTTCTCTTGTGATAGTTATTGCATTTATTTCTTCCTCCACCCTTTTGTCACTTGATTATTTAGTATTTTTGGAATGCAATTCGTGCCTTCCACTGTGAAGACTGATGCAAAGCATTTATTCAACACCTCTGCCATTTCCTGGTTCCCCATTATTATTTCCCCTGCATCATTCATTAAAAGTTTAATTTGGCCTCTCTCTTCCTTGTTATATCTTTAAAGGAGATCTTACTGTCTGTTTTTATATACTTGCTAGTTTACCCCCAAAGTTTATTTTCTCCCTCTTCATTTTTTTTCCCCATCTTTTGTTGGTTTTTAAAACTTTCCTAATCCTCTGGCTTACCACTAATCTTTATCACATTGTCTGTTCTTTTTTCTTTCAATTTAATACTATCCTTAACTTCCTTGGCTAACCATGGTTGGTTTATCCCCTTCTTAGAACCCTTCTTCCTTATTGGGGTATATCTTTGTTGTGAGTCATGAAATATTTTCCTAAACCTTTGCCAATGTTCGTCAACCGTCTTTTCTACTAAACTCCTTTCCCAGTCTACTCCAGCCAACTCTTCCCCCACTTCTTTGTAATTACCCTTATTTAAGTTTTGCACAGTTGTTTCTGGCCTAAGTTTCTCACTCTCAAACTGAATGCTAAGTTCTACCATGTTATGATCACTGTTTCCTAGGGGATCTTTTATTCTGAAATCAGTTATTAAATCTGCCTCGTTATACATTATCAGATCCAAAATATCTGAACCCTGGTTGGATCCACAACATATTGTTCTAGGAAACTGTCCCAAATACACTCTATGAATTATTGCTCATGGCTATCTCTGCCAATTTGATTTGCCCATTTAGATGAAGATTAAAGTTACCCATGTTTAAGGTACTGCCTTTTTTACAAGCCTTCATTATCTTCTGATTTATTCTCCGCCCTATAGTCTAGGTACTGTTAGGGGGCATAAAGACTATTCCCACCAGTGTCTTCTCCCCCTTGTTATTTCTTACGACCATTAATATGGATTCTACATCTTCTGATCCAAGATCATTTCTTGCTATCACACTTATTCCATCTCGTGATTGACAAGGAAGTTATGGGGGGGGTGGCATGGAGGAAAGTGCTCTTAAGGCCACAATCAGATCAAGCATGATCTTAATTAATGGTAGAGCAGGCTCAATAGGCTGAGTAGCCTACTTCTGCTCCTATTTCGTATGATTTTATCGTCTTGCCTCATCCATACCTTTGTTGCTTCTAAGCTTAACTTCTGAATCATTTCCTGGCTGACCTCCCACCTAGCACCCTTCATGAGTTGATAAAAATCTCCATTACCTATCCCATATCCAAACTCATAGTGATGAATTATACCAGGTGCCCACTTCCTCGTGCCCATGGTGCCCCCCCCACCCCCACCCCGATTCACCACAGCTAAAGCTTCGGGGGAAATCTCATCAAGGGAACACCAACTGCCTCTCAGCCATTTAACAACAAATTGGCATTGAATCAGGGTTTGGGTATGTATTTGGGGATCTCGCTGGGTGCCAAACTGACAGACCCCAGTGGGCTGTGTGGGTCTGGTGTTTGAGAAGTGAAGCGGAGAGGGAAATCTGGGGAGCGGGGATGAGCCTTTGGGGGAACGGTCAGATGGGTCCAGGCCTCCTTTAAAGAGGGAACCCCTCTCCTGCTCACTACAGGAGAGACAATATTGAAATGGTAATGTCACTAGACTAGCAATCCAGGGGCCCAGGCTCTGGGAACACAGGTTCAAATCTCACCCATGGCAGCTGGTGGTGAAATTTAAATTAATAAATCTGGAATATTAAGCTCGTTTCAGTAATAGTGGCAATGAAACTATCATCAATTATTGTAAAAACCCAGCCGGTTCACTAATGTTCTTTAGAAAAGGAAATCTGCTGCACTTACCTAGTCTGGCCTACATGCGACTCCAGACCCACAGCAATGTGGTTGGCTGTTAAGGCCCTCCGAAATGGCCAATTGCCAAGGGAAATTAGAGATGGACAACAAATACTGGCCTTGCCAGCAACATCCATAGTCCATGAAAGAATGAAAAGAGCTCCCAGCCTGCGCAGGAAAACATGTCAGGCTGAGTGCTGGGCCTTAGCTTCGCTCAGTGCTGGTTAAACCCCAGCAGTGACTGGATGAGGCCTTTATGTCGGTGTTAATTGTTCACTTAAGGGCTTCAATTGGTGGGTGGAACACCCATCGCTACCCCCAGTAATGGAATAATGCAGTGGGAACAGTGGCAAATGGTGGTGGGCAAGCCATCCAGGATTTAACAAGCCCCACCGCCCCCCACCACCTTCAACCCATCAGCGAGGAGAGTAAAATCCAGCCCATGAGATTCCATAGGATATACAGCAGAAATACTGGCCTTTTTGGCCCTACTAGTTCATGCCAGCATTTCTGCTCCATTTAAAATTCCTCACATCTTTTCTCATCAACTCTTTCAGCTTTACCTTCTATCCCCTTCTCCCTCATATGCTTATCCAGCCTTCCCTTAAATGCATTTGGAGTAAATGTGCACCACACCACTCCCGATTGTAGTGAGTTCTACGGACGCCATTCACTAGTTAAAGAATTCCTTCTGAATTTCTTGACATTCAATTGCATTAAGATCGCTGAACCCACCACTATCAACATCCTGGGAGTTACCAGAGAACAAAAACTGAATTGCACCAATATAAATACTGTGGCTCCAAGAGCAGGTCAGAGGCTAGGAATCCTGCAAGGGGTAACTCACCTCCTGACTCCCCAAAGCCTGTCCACCTTCTATAAGGCACCAGTCAGGATTGTGATGGAATACTCCCCACTTGCCTGGATGAGTGCAGCTCCCACAACACTCAAGAAGCTTGACACAATCTAGGACAAAACAGCCCACTTGACTGGCACCACATCCACAAACATTCACTCCCTCCACCCACTGATGCACAGTAGCAGCAGAGTGTACCATCTACAAGATGCACTGCAGGAATTCACCAAGGCAGCATTTTCCAAACCCATGACCACTACCATCTAGAAGGACAGGGGCAGCAGATAGATGGGAACACCACCACCTGGAAGTTCCCTCCAAGCCATTCACCATCCTGATTTGGAAATATATCGGTGTCCCTTTACTGTGGCTTGTTCAAAATCCTGGAACTCCCTCCCTAACAGCACTGTGGGTGTACCTACTCTACATGGACTGCAGCAGTTCAAGAAGGCAGCTCCCCACCACCTTCTTAAGGGCAGTTAGGGATGGGCAATAAATGATGACCCAGCCAGCAATGCTAACATCCCAGAGAAGAATTAAAAAAAACATCTTTGTGACTGTCTTATATTGATGGCCTTTACAGATTTATTCTTCTCCAAGTTCCCAGTCGCCCATCTCTCCTGTGCACATTCACCTACACTGACTCCCATTCCAGTGATGCCTCCATTTTAAAGTTTGCATCAAGGTGCAGTTTGACAGGTTTTTGATTTACGGGGAGCCAAGGGTTATGGGGTTTGGGGGCGAGGTGGGGGCTGGTGTCGGAGGGGGTGGGGGTGGGGGGGGGTGGGGTGTTGCAGCAGGAAAGTGGCCACAATAGATCAGCCATGATCATTTTGAATGTTGGAGCAGGCTCAAAGGGCTGAATGGCCTACCACTGCTCCTATTTCTTGTGATCTCATGTTTCCCATTGAAGCCAAAGGAAATAAAAATATGGCTGAGATGTAAAACATGCTGTGAGCTCACTGTTATCTGCTTTATATTACCACATAACCGTAAGGTCTGTCCCATCGTCAGGAAATCAGGAGATGTGTTGCACTATTTTCCAAGACTTTACAACTATGTGACTTTGCCTTTCCACATAGAGTCCTCCCACCTCAGTTCACAAGATTTTAAAACCCAAACTCAAAAATATCTTCGGATTTTAATTTGATTACAAGCAGGCCTGAGGCTGGGAATTCTGTGGTGAGTAACTCACCTCCTGACTCCCCAGTGTCAATCCACCATCTACAAGGCACAAGACAGGAGTGTGATGAAATACTCTCCACTTGCCTGGATGAGTACAGCTCCAACAACACTCAAGAAGCCTGATAGCATCCAGGACAAAGCAGCCCTCTTGATTGGCACCACATCTACCACCTTAAACATTCATTCCCTCCACCACCAACGCATAGTAGCAACAGCATGTACAATCTACCAGATGCACTGCAACAGCTCGCCAAGGTTTTGACAGCCCCTTCCAAATCTGCAAAGTCCTACCACCTAGAAGAAGGGCAGCAGATACATGGGAACACTACCACCTGCAAGTTTCCCTCTATGCTACACGTCATCCTGACTGTTGGATCCTATTGATCCTCATAGTACGCTAGTTGCCAGTGATGGCTGGGTTGGCACTATTGATAGAGTTGATCAGCAGAGGCTTCATAGGTGGAAACTCTTGAGTTATTTACAAAGTTACCTCAGCAGCAACTAAACATGTGCTTACATTTCAAACTCAATCTCTAAACTCCACTGACTACTAATTACTAACGACTGAGGTAGCCCATGCTACTGTACTATTGGATATTAAGACCATGTGATCTTCCTTTAAAATATTCTTATTAAAGGAATATCACACATCAGATAAAACCATAATTACCACATCCCTCCCCCTTTGCTCAGAAATATATTTTATATTTACAATTACAATTTTCTCAAAATAGCATAATATTTACACTGATAAGTAATTTACAAATTCAGTCTTTCTGGAGGTTTCCTTATGCATGTAGAGTGTCTCAGCTCTACAACATCAGATGCCTTGTCAGGAACCTCCTTTTCCCGTGTTGTCTGAACATCAGTTGCATCAGCGGACTCCTGCAGCTCTTTATCCTCCGCTCTTGAAGGAACAACAGACACATCTGACACACCTGTACAAGGTTGAGTTCTGTCAACAGGAAATGCTGACCCGGCTGTGAACACTAGTGGAATCAATTCTTGGTGCATCACTTTCTCTCTTCCCTAGATGATCCATATGTTTCGGTATGGCCTGACCTTCTACCTCCACATTGTAAGATAGAGGTCCAGTCACTGCATTTATTTCACCCACTTTGATCATTTTCCAAAGTTCTTCAAGTATACCGTCTCTCCCACAGTAAATTTCGTCTCACGGCTATACCAGTGATCTGGCTTCCCTGACTCCTTTCCACCTTCCCCCCTAAATTTGGCATAATTAAGCTCAATCTCGTCCTGACATGGTGTTTTATTCATAGTTCCGCAGGTATGGCAACTTTGTCGTGTCTTATACTGGTAAAGAAAGCGTGCTAGCTTGGTTGCTAAGGAGTCCCCAGTTAATTTCTTCATGCCTGCCTTGAATGTTTGAACTGCCCTTTCAGCCAGTCTATTTGAGGAAGGGTGGTATGGTGACATTTTTATATACGTGATACCTTTGAGACTGATAGACTGCTGAAACGCAACACTCGTAAATGCCGTGCTTTTATCAGAAACGACCACTTCTGGTAGTCCGCAAAAGGCAAAGCATTGATGTAACTTCTCAATTGCAGCAGAAGACATTGGTGACTTCACCTCATATCTGTCTATCCATTTTGAATTGGCTTCAACAATGAGTAGAAACATTGTTCCCATGAAACGTCCCACATAGTGAGTGTGTAACCGCACCCATGGTCTTCCTGGCCACTCCAAAGGATGTAACTGAACTGCTGAAGGCAACTTTTGCAGTTGCTGACATTTCACACAATTCTTCACTAAACTCTCTACTTCATCATCCATCCCAGGCTACCATAGGTACCTGAGTGCTATGGTCTTCATTCAGGATATTCCTGGATATGTGCTGTGTAGTTCAATTAGCAATGGCTCTCTACCCTTTGGAGGAACTATCACTCGTGCTCTACACGATAAGATGCCAGCCTGGCTGGTTATTTCATGTCTTCTGTTGCAGTACAGTTTCACTTCATCAGATATAGGCTCTTGTGACCAACCGTGAAGCCCTCATTCTTGTACTTGAGATAGGACTGGGTCCTTACTTATCCAGTCTCTGTTCTGTTGAGCGCATACCGGCAAGGAATCTAAGAAATTTAGCAATTAAACAAGTTCCTGTATAACTGGGACTTCCTCATCATTTTCTTGTAAAGGAAAATGACTAAGTGCATCGGTGTTTGCAATTTGACTAGCAAGCCTATGTAGGAAAGTATGTTTGTATGCTGCCAGGATTACAGCGCATCATTATATTCTGCCAAGGCTATGGGTGGGATAGCCTTATCCATACTGAATAATCCTAGCAATGGTTTGTGGTCTTAAGCAATATTAAAATGGAGACTATGTATGTACCGGTGAAATTTCTTGACGCCAAAGGTGATCTGCGAGTAATCCTTTTCCGCTTTGGTAAGCGTTCTTAATACATAACCATAGGCCGTTCCATGCCATCGTCCATCCAATAGGAAAGCACTACTCCCACTCCATAGGGGGATGCAACACAAAACAACACCAATTCTTTTCTCTGGTCACAATGTATTAAAGGGTTGGACGAAAGCAACAATTGCTTAACCTTTATGAAAGCTTCTTTCTGGGGAACCTCCCAAGACTAACATTGATTCTTTTTGAGTGGATAATGTCGGGGTACCAGTTCTGTGGACAAGTTTGGTAAGAACTGCCCATGATAAGTGATCATTCCTAGGAATGATTTGAGCTCTGAGGTGTTCTTTGACGCAGGTGCCTCGCTTTTGGCTCTTACTTTCTCCTCAACCGGGTGGAGGCCCTGTGAACCTACCCAATGACCCAAATAGATCACCTCCCTCACCTGGAACGTGCACTTTTCTTTTTTTAAATGCACTCCAGCTTGCAAGAAACTTTTAAGACTTCTTCTAAGTTTGCCAAATGCTCTATTTCAGTGAATCCTTTCACAAAAACATCATCTAAATAGACTTCAACCTGGGGTTGTCCTTGCATTAAACTTTCCATTGTTCTCTGGAAGATGGCTCAAGCTGAGGAGACGACGAAACTCAATTGAGTGCACTGGTACAATTCTTTGTGGGTATTAATTGTGACAAATTCCCAGGAGGCATTTTCTAATTCTAATTGCCAATAAGCATGACTCATATCAAGCTTCATGTAGGTGGTTCCACCTGACAGTTTGGCATACAAGTCTTCGATTTTTAGAATGGGGTGTCTGTCTAGTTTAGCTACTTTATTAACTGTCAATTTGTAGTCTCCACAAATATGGATGCTCTGGTCGGGTTTAAGGAAGGAGACTATAGGCGTTGCCCATTCTGAGAACTGCACAGGTTGCATAACGCCCGGTTTTTCTAGTCTGCCCAGTTCGTTGTCTCAATGCATAAGGTACTGGTCTCGCCTTCATGAATCGGGGGGTTGCCTCTGTATCCACATGGATTTTTGCCTCCACCCCTGAATCTTCCCAAGTTCATCCTTGAACACTATAGTGTACTTTTGTAGGAGCCCTGGTAACCCACTTGCTCTTAATTGGAAAATTTCAGCCCATTCCCACTTAATTTACTTTAGCCAGTTTCACCCAAGGAGGCTTGGCCCTTCATCTGTTACCACCATCAAGGGTAGCTTAGCTTTACCAATTGGCTCCCGTAATGGACAGTTACTCTATTTATCGATGTTAATCTACTTGGGTGCCTTCACCTGGGTACTTTTTTAATTGGGCAGTTGTTTCTTCTGAATTTAATAGATGTTCCCCATTACTCAGATATCTGAAGGTATGTTCCCCAATTACTGTAGTGGAAGATCCTGCGTCCACTTCCATTCTAACAGGTCTGCTGTTCACTTTCACTGTTAGATAGATTGCGCAGAATTCTTACCTCGATGGGCGGGCAGCCGAACTCTGCAGCCGAAATGGGGCCTGCCTCCATTTTGAGTGGGCGGGCCAATTAAGGCCCACCCAGCGGGCGGCCCGATAGTGCTTCCTGTGCGGGGGGTGGGGGGGTGGGGTGGTGGTGGGGAGGGATTCCCCATCTGTCAAAGTGCGCACTGCCCCCTGAGGCAAAGTGCAGTCTCGGGGAGATCAGTGACAGTGTCAAAAACATTAAAAATAGAAGAATATAAAACTTATTAACCTGTCCCCCTCATGTGACAATGTCAGACGAGATGGGACGTGTTAATAAATATAACATAACATTTATTAAAGTTTTTAAAAGGGAACACGAAACCTGATCCCGCTAGTGGATGAGGTTTCATGTATTATCAGAAGCCTGCCGGGGGTCCTGGTCTGCCCACCAGCCTTAAGCTTGGACGGGCAGGTCTTTAATTAGCTTAATGAGCCTGTCAATGGCCTCAATTGGCCATTGACAGGTCGGCGGGCGGACAGCTGATTTCGCTGTCCCCCCCACCCCCGGCCTTCCTGAAAATTTAAAGGGACCAGGATGACGTCGGGGGTTCCTCCCAACATCATCCCGCGTCATTTTCCCATCGGCGAGTGGGCCCCGCCCCCAAATCACCGACGAGAACATTCTGGCCTTTGGTTCTGCTTTTCCAAACTTCAAATTAAATAACGAGTAAATAACTGAATTTGTCGCGTCAGGGTCTTCGACATTGTAGACATCACTGGGCTTTCTCTTTTGTTTAAAAGTCTGCCTGACTCTTTCCTTGCACTGTCTCATTCTGTGTCCGTTTCTATGACAATTCCATTTTGTTAAACTGCCAATCGTTAAAAGAATGTTTGTTTCCACCTCTATTGAAATTATTCCTTGTTTTCGCTGCTAAGTCAATCTTTCTCGTTTCCCTGCCAGCGGGAGCTGCTTCCCATCTCTCAGCAGAGCCTTGCATCTTCGCACCCTTTTTGGAAGGGGCTTCCCACCCGATGTGGAGGATGCCGCCATTTTGCGCACCCTATATGGCTTTCGGATCTCTCACTGCGCTTTCCATTGCCAGTGCTACGGCTGGTGCCTCCTTAAAATCCAAATTTTTTTCAGATAACAATTGCTTCTGAATCGTGTCCTTATTCACACTGCAGACTAAACGATCTTTGAGCATGTCGTTTAGGGATGTGCCAAACACGCAATGTTCCGTTAATTGCTTCAAACTTGCCACAGAGCTTGCTACTGCCTTCCTCAGGACTCCAATTCCTGAATTAAATACGAACCTTTGCATCGTTACTGAGGGCTTTGGTTGATAATGGCCCTTTACTAGATCCACTAATTCATCAAAATTTCTTGAGTCTGGGGCATTGGGTGCCATCAAACTATTAATCAAGCCATAGGTTTTAGTCCCACATGTGCTCTTTTCCTCCCCCATAATCTCGTTTGGTTGGAAAGATAATGTGAGACGTCCAGTGTAGTGAGACCAATTGTCCGCTGCCGGATCAAGAGGATCAATTCTTCCGAATCGCGGCATCCTGTGAGGGAGTTACTTTGACAATTTAAACAGAACTTCTACTTACAATTACTGTGCGAGGTACAGTGGCGAATTTGTTTCTCTTGATTTCTTCTGTTTAGTTTGTTTAATCCTCATTGCCAGTTTGTTGGATCCTATTGATCCTATCGCACACTTGCTGTGAGTGTGGCCGAGTTGGCATTATTGATAGAGTTGACCAGCAGATACTCTTTAGACAGAAACTCTTAGTTTATTTACAAAGGTACTCAGCAGCAACTAAGCATGTGCTTACGCTTCAAACTCAATCTCTAAACTCCACTGACTACTAATGACTAACTATCAAGGTAGCCCATGCTACCCTACTATTGGATACTAAGATCATGTGATTTTCCTTTACAAGGTTCTTCTTGAAGGTATTTGCACATCAGATTAAATCATAATTGCCACACTGACCTGATCTATCTCGCTGTTTCTTCACCGTCTGTATTTAAGGTATACCATTCCTACTGCCTATCAGGGATCACATGTTGTGCGGCACTACCACCATGTAACACAGGATAGATTGTGAACAGATCTAGCAACTCAAGACTGGGCATCCATGAGGCGCTGTGGGCCATCAGCAGCAGCAGAATCTGTAACTTCATGGCCCAGCATATTCCCCACTCTACTATTACCATCAAGCCAGGGGATCAATACTGGTTCAATGAAGAGTGCAGGAGGGCATGCCAGGAGAAGCACCAGGCATATCTAAAAATGAGATGTCAACCTGGTGAAGCTATAACACAGGGCTACTTGTGTACCAAGAAGCATAAGCTGCAACTGCTAGACAAGGCTAAGCGATCCCACCACCAATGGATCAGATCTAAGCTCTGCAGTCCTGCCACATCCAGTCGTGAATGGTGGTGGGCAATGAAACAACTTACTGGAGGAGGAGGCTCCGCAAATCTCTCCATCCTCAATGATGGGGGAGCCCCGCATATCAGTGTAAAAGGTAAGGCTGAAGCATTTGCTACAATCTTCAGCCAGAAGTGCTGAGTAGATGATCCATCTCAGCCTCCCCCGGAAATCTCCAGCATCACAGATGCCAGTCTTCAGTCAATTCACTTCACTCCACGTGATATCAAGAAATGACTGAAGGCACTGGATGCTGTAAAGGCTATGGACCCTGGCAATATTCCGGGAATAGTACTGAAGACTTGTGTTCCAGAATCTGCCAGGCCCCTAGCCAAGCTGTTCCAATACAGCTACAACACTTGCATCTACCCAGCTATGTGGAAAATTGCCCAGGTATGTCCTGTACACAAGAAACAGGACAAATCCAACCTGGCCAGTTACTGCCCAATCAGTCTACTCTCCATCATCAGTAAATTAATGGAAGGGTTCATCAACAGTGCTATCAAGCGACACTTGCTTAACAATAACCTGCTCACTGACACCCAGCTTAGGTTCTGCCCGGTTCACTCAGCTCCTGACCTCATTACAGCCTTGGTTCAAACATGGACAAAAGAGCTGAACTCTAGAATTGAGGTGAGAATGACTGCCCTTAACATCAAGGCAGCATTTGTCTGAGTGTGGCATCAAGGAGCCCTAGAAAAACTGGAGTCAAAGGGAATCGGGGGCAAACTCTCCACTGATTGGAGTCATTCCTGGCACAAAGGAAGATGGTTGTGGTTGTTGGAGGTCAGTCATCTCAGCTCCAGGATGTCACTGAAGGAGTTCCTCAGGGTAGTGTCCTAGACCCAACCGCCTTCAGCTGCTTCATCAATGACCCTCCTTCCATCAAAAGGTCAGAATTGGGGATGTTCACTGATGATTTCACAATGTTCTGCACCATTCGTGACTCCTCAGATACCGAAGCAGTCTATGTCCAAATGTAGCAAGACCTGGACAATATCCAGGCTTGGGCTGACAAGTGGCAAGTAACATTTGCACCACACAAGTGCCAGGCAATGACCATCTTCAAGAAGAGAGAGTCCAACTATCGCCCCTTGATGCTCAATAGCATTACCATCACTGAATCCCCCACTATCAACACCCTGAGGTTTATCAATGACCAGAAACTGAGCTGGACTCGCCATATAAATACTGTGGCTATATGTGCAGATCAGAGGCTTGAAATTGTACGACGGGTAATGCACCTCCTGACTCCCCAAAGCCTGTCTACCATTTACAAGGGGCAAGTCAGGAATGTGATGGAATACTCCCGTCTTGCCTGGATGAATGCAGCTCCCACAACACTCAAGAAGTTGGACACCATCCAAGACAAAGCAGCCCACTTGATTGGCACCACATCCACAAACATTCACTCCCTTCACCACCAATGCACAGTGGCAGCAGTATGTACCATCTACAAGATGCACTTCCGGAATTCACCAAGGCTCCTTCAACAGTACCTTCCAAACACATGACCACTACTATGTAGAAGGATAAGGGTAGCAGATAGATGGGAACACCACCACCTATTAGTTCCCCTCCAAGTCACCCACCATCCTGACTTGGAAATATATCGCCGTTCCTTCACTATCACTGGAACAAAATCCTGGAACTCCCTCCCTAACAGCACTGTGGGTGCTTCTACACCACATTGACGGCAGCGGTTCAAGAAAGCACCTCACCACCACCTTCTCAAGGGAAACTAAGAATGGGCAATAAATGCTGGCTAAGCCAACGACACTCACATCCCATGAATGAATGAAAAAAAACATGATTGATCTTGGAGGCTCCGACCAATGAGTCCTAAGCGCATAAAATCCGGGAGAGTGGTGGCAGTGAGGGGGTGGGTTGGTGGGGGTGTGGGTGGGATGTGGGGGGGGGTGGTGGGTGGTCGGGGGGGGGCAGGTCTTTCTTGCTGAGGACCTGATTCAAGCATGTAGCTTCTGAATAGCTCTCTGTCATAAAGTTATCTGTTTCAAGTAGTAACCTGTTCGTCACGTCAAGTCATTGATGACAATGGTAAAGTAAAATATCTCTGACACTGCACCTTGCCCTGTTAATGTGAGTACATCGAATCTTCAAAAAAAAATTACTCACCAGTCATGCCACTCTTCAGCCAAATCGATCCTTATGGTGCAATTTTGGAAGACTGGAACCAGTATGTAGAGCGCCTCAGTTTTTATTTCATAACGAATGAAATTACCACATGGGGAACGCAGAAAACAATCCTTCTGAGTGTATGTGGTAGCAAGACTTAAATCTGACCCACAGTCTGACAACCCCGAATATGCCCAATTCTAAGCCCTTTAATGAATTACTAGGCCTTGTGAAAACGTACTTTCAGCCAAAGCCATCTGTAATAATGCAGAGGTTTAAGTTTAATTCCAGAGTAAGGGCCCAGGAAGAGTCCTTCACAAGTTGAAGCAGTTGACTGAACACTGCGAGTTCATAGACACACTCAATGATATGTTGCGGGACCGATTCGATTGTGGGGTTCAGGGCGATGCCATTCAGCGCTGTTTACCCGCAGAGGACAACATCAATTTGAAGACCTCCATGGAAAGTGCTGCGAGAAACTCAAAGGTTTTACAACATGTACGACATGGCGCAGTTTATATCGGGTGGGAACCTACCTCCGGGCGTAGAGCGAAAATCAGAGACACAGCAGTGAAGCGAGACGCAATGTCTTCTGTTAGAAACAAGAAAAGGCCTAGCAGAAACATTTCAGCAGTGACCCCAAAGTTGATTTGTTATAGATGTGGGGGTGACCACATACCTGTAGATTCAAGGGGGCAGAATGCCATTACTGCCATAAGAAATGTCATGTAATATAGCAATGCAGGGTGAAATTGAAACAGCCCATAAGGCAGCAAACCAATATGATTGAATTGAATAATACAACAGAACCTGAAGCTACCGATGCCGACCTCTATTTCCTGTACAATGTCACAGCGGTAATAACTGATCCTACTACTGTCACAATCCAAGTTAATGGGAAATCACTAATAATGAAGGTTGATATTGGAGCATCAACCCAGGCGATGGGAGAGCACACATTTCAATACCTAAATGAAGGCACCCAGGCTCTGAATCTGGAGCGAACAACCGCTCAATTGAAGACATACATTGGAGAATCCATACAGGTAAAGGGCATCATCACAATACATGTGTCTTATAGGCAACAGACAGCCCAGTTTCCAGTGATAATAGTGACAGGAGAAGGACCTAATCTTCTGGGCTTAGTCTGGCTACAAAAAATTAAGCTCCACTGGTCTGATATGTTTCACTTGAGAACAGGAGGAGTTCCTGAACTGCTAAGGAAACATGACAATGTATTTCAGGACAAATTAGGGAAGTTAAAAGGCTTGCAAGCAAAAATATATGTGGATTCTTCAATGACACCCCATTTCCTTAAGGCCAGACCTGTGCCTTATGCTCTAGAGGAGAAGGTGGCTCCAGAATTGAGCCATTTAGAGAAGCTGGGCATCATCCAGCCAGTCCAACTTTCAGAATGGGAAGCACCCATAGTCCCAGTGGTGAAACTAGACCAAACTATCCACACTTGCAGCGATTTTAAATTGACTGTGAACAAGGCAACCAAACTAGATAAATATCCTACCCCAAGGATAGACAACTTGAATGCAAAGCCAGCTGGAGCAAATCCTATGCCAAACTGGACATGAGCCATGCATACTAAAAGCTAGAGCTGAATAGCACATCTAGAGAATATATAACCATCAACACTCACAAGTCTGGATCCATTTACTTGCCTACTTTTTGGAGTATCACCTGCATGTGCAATCTTCCAAAGGCCAATGGAAAGACTTTTGCAAGGACTTTCCCAAGTGGTAGTATACCTAGATGATGTTCTGATCACAGGATCAACTGAAACCGAGCACTTGGCCAACCTGGAGGAGGTGCTAAGAAGATTCTTGGAAGCCGGTGTATGATTAAAGAAAGAGAAATTTACATTCCAAGTTCCAGAGGTTACCAACTTGGGTTTGCACCCGGTAGAAGAAAAAGTTAGGGCAATCAAAGATGGGCCCTCTCCATCCAGTGTAACCGAAATTTTCTGGGTATGATCAACTATCATAGCCACTTCTTGCCAAACTTGTCAACAGCATAAGCTGTTAACTTATTGTTAAAAAAGAATCAATTTTGGTTGTGGAATTCACAATAGAAAGAAGCTTTTTGTGAAAGTCAGGAATCTATTACACTCATCATATTTATTGGTATACTGTGACACATCGAAATAGTTGGTATTAACACGTGATGCGTCTCTTTATGATGTGGGATCCGTGTCATCACATACAATGGAAAATGGATCAGAAAGGCCAATTGGCTATGTCTCGAGAACTCTCTCCGCAGCTGAGAAGGGTTATTCCCAACTAGAAAAGGAAGGTTTATCGGCGGTATTCAGAGTGAAGAAATTCCACCAGTATCAGCATGGATGACATTTCACCATTGTGTCAGACCATAAACCATTAATGGGTTTACTCAGTGAGGATAAGGCCATACGCCAATAGCATCAGAAAGAATACAATGTTGGGCTTTGATATTATCTGTGTATGAGTATACCTTTATGCACTGTCCTGGCTTGCATATTGTAAATGCAGAAGCACTTGGTCATCTCCCATTACCAGATAATATTGTACATGCTTTGGTTGCTCAAAAAGTTGTACTTGTACTGTGTTTCTTGGATTCTGCGGCTGTGTGTGTGAAGCAAATTAGGAATTGGACCGACAGAAATCCAATTTTGTTGCAAGTCAGAGACCTTATTGCAAGGATGGTCAAATTCGCCAGTGTCTGATGAGATGAGACTATTCCATGCCTGATAAACAGAGTTAAGCTGTCAAGATGGAATCTTGTTGTGGGGATCAAGAGTCACCATCCCTTCTCGAGGAAGAGAACCACTCTTGACAGAGCATCAGAGTGCTCATCCAGGCGTATCGAAGATGAAAATGTTTGCGCAAAGCTATGTCTGGTGGCCTGGCATTGACAGTGACATTGAAAGCATGGTCAAGCACTGTCTCCATTGCCAGCAATAACAGAAGTTGCATGTTTCAGCTCTACTATATCTATGGGAGTGGCCTGGTTGACCCTGGATTAAACTATATATTGATTATGTAGGACCATTCTTAGGTACCATGTTTTTATTGATCGTAGACGTGCATTCTAAATGGATGGATTTCTATGAAATCAGATCACCGACATCAAGCGCAACTATTGAAAAGCTGCATTAATGTTTAAGTGTACATGGACTACCAGAAGTCAAAATTTCGGATAACGGTACAGCCTTTATCAATATAGAGTCTCAGAGATTCATGAGTTTAAATGGAATCAGACATATTAAAACAGCAACATATCATCCCTCATCAAATGGCTTAGCTGAAAGAGCAGATCAAACTTTCAAATCCGGAAAGAAGAGGTTATCCGAAGGTGCTCTAGAATGCTCGACTTTTCTGCTTTTTTCTCAATTATTGTACAACATCTCATCCAACTACCGGTTCAACACTGTCTGAATCACTGGTGAATCTTTGCCTTTCTACAAGGTTAAGTCTGGTGTTTCCAAGCTCAGAGGGGAAGGTACAGAAGAATCAGAGTAATCAGAAAGTGAATCATGATATCCAAAGCAAAGCTCGAAAATTTACTGTAGGAGGATACAGTTTTCCTGCGGAATTTTGTTGGGTTCCTGGCACAATTGTTTCAGAAAATTATCCCTTGCCCTTCCATGTGGAAGTGGAAGGTAAAACTGTTCGACAACATGTGGATCTTCTTAGGAATAGAGAGACATTCCAACAACCAGCATTCCACCTGTGATTAACATCAAACCATTAATCCCTGAGGTGGCAGGTCAACCTAGAATAGAAATGCTCGATATCTCTAAAGAGTTGTCAAACTCTGAAATGCCACTTTCTAATGAAATGTCTCATGTTGCAGATCCTAATCATGTCAATCCAGTGGAAGAACCTCAAGTGGTAGTGCTATGCTGCTCTAACTGAATAAGGAAACCACCTCAGAGACTTAATCTTTAATCACCTGAGTTGGATATATGTATATGTTGTGGGATATTCAAATATTCTCTGTAAATGGAAACTGGAAAAAAAACTAAATGGTGAGGAAATGCAGTAATTGAAGGTGTATTCTCTCCTATTGCCTATCAGGGCTCATGTAATTATTCTTGGAGGCTTCGACTAATGAGCCCTCAGCATTGGAATCCGGTTGGTGGGGCTTTCTTGTTAAGGATCTAGTTCAAGCATGTAGCATCTGAAAAGCTGTCTGTAATAAAGTTATCTGTTTCAAGTTGAAACCGGTCTGGTATGTCAAGTCATTACATTGTCACTGCGTCAAAATCCTGGAATTCTTTCCCTATCAGCACTGTGGGTGTACCTACGCTACATGGACAGCAGTGGTTCAAGAAGGCAGCTCACCACCACCTTCTCCAGGGACAATTAGGGATGGGCAATAAATGTTGGTCTAGCCAGCATCACTCACATCACAAGAATGAACAACAAAAAAGGTTCCTATCTCCCCAGCTCCTTTCAAGCTCATCTGTATCTTGAACTCTGAGCCTTGGCCCTTCAGCTAGCTGTCTTAATAATATTAAATGTTAGAAAAAATGTTCAGAAATACCAAAAGAGGTTCTTAATTCTGCACTTAAAAAGAAAAGACTGTGAATAATTATATTTTCTGACATTCTTGCTCAGCAGGTTGTGAGGCCTCATTTGGGACACCAGACACTGAGGGAAATAATGGTACACAGAGAAGGGCTGACGTGCAGAGAAAGATCAGAAAACTCTTCTGTAAAATTTCCATATTTTTTATAACAGAGAACAAATCTAAGATTAACAGAAACAGCAGAACAATCAAAGTAAGTAGGCAGAAGATGAAAATATTACCCACTTGCTTCAGGTTACATTAACATTGATTCAAATAACTAATTTTCACATTTCTAACTGTAATGTTTCAGTTGTGCTAGAAGGTAAGTACAAGGACTTGTAGACCCAGTCAGAGCTTTTGCAGTGGCCCTTTTCATCACTACATCTTAAAGCTCAAAGCTTAGAGTGTTGACTGCTGCTGCAGAGAAGTAATTGTGTCCCACACATTTTTTCCATGTCTCGGTTGAAGGTGTTACCTGATGGTGGACTAATCTCCCAAAGATGCCTAGTGCTCTTCATTATGTTGACTGAGCCCAGGCGGTATCTATAGGTGGGGGACAACATGGCCAAGTTCAATGTTGCCTTCACTTAGGCCTGGATTTCTGCGCAGAAGGAGATAGTTCCCAGCTTAGTCAAAATGGGGCCAGAGTCCCAAATCCAGGAGCCCCATCAACATTCTAGGGGTTACCATTGACTAGAAGTTCAACAGGACCAGCCATATCAATACTGTGACTACAAGAGCAGGCCAGATGCTGGGACTTCTGCAGTGAATAAATCACCTCCTGACTCCCCAAAGCCTGTCCACCACCTACAAGGCACAAATCAGAAGTGTAATGGAATACTCCCCACCTGCCTGGATAAATGCAGCTCCAACAGCACACAGGAAGCTCAACACCATCCAGGACAAAGCAGCAATCCACCACCTTCAATATTGACTCCCTCCACCACCAATGTACAGTGTGTACCGTCGACAAGATGCACAGCAGGAACTCACCAAAGCTCCTTCAACAGCATCTTCAAGCCCGAGACTTCCACCACCTAGAAGGACAGCAGATGCATGGGAACACCACCACCTGCAAGTTTCCCTCCAAGTCACACACCATCCTGACTTGGAAATATATCACCGTTCCTTCACTGTCACTGAGCCAAAATAGTGGAAATCCTTCTTCAACAGCACATGGGCTGCAGTAGTTCAAGAAGGTGGCTCACTATCGCTTTCCCAAGGACAGTTAGAAACGGGCAATAAATATTAGCCAGGACAGTGATGCCCACATTCCATGCAAAACAATTGAAGGTGAAAAAGGCAATGGTGCACCATTCTTGGGAGATAACACAAGATCAAATGGAAACTGTTGGAGCGTGGACATTATGGTCAACAGACATAAAACAAATTTCCAATTAGACACTGGAGCAGGAATTACAATTCATTCAAGTACCTGAACAGTGGCTAAATCAAGACTATCTCCAGCCATCAACCACACGACTCCATGGCCCAGGAGGCATTCAGCTGAAGGTCAAGGGACAGTTGACTGCTAATCTTCGGTAAAAAGGAAGATACATTACAGAAACTTTGTATGTGATCCACAATTGAGGGTGTTCACCGTTAAGCTGAAAATCTCATACAGGCCTACAACTTGTCTATAAAGTAGAAGAATCAGGAAGACAAGAAAAAATCAAAAGAATCCAGGGCAGAATTTCCAACTTATTCGAAGGACTTGGGAAGATTGAAACAAGTGCTGTGAAGTGGGAGCATCAGAACCAGATAGAAGCATGTGAAAACCTTGAGAAAATCAGGCAGAAAATGTCCCCCGACCTGCAGGTGAAGGAACCACAGATTCATTACCTGGGAGGGCAGCTGGCATCGAGCAGGAAACAGGAATGGTATCCTACATTTTTGGTGGAGCATTCTTCACACTGGTTCTGCCTCTAACCCACGACAGTGAGAATACTGTTTAATGGTGACTACTGCACTTTCTTTGCTCTTGCCCTGTTTATGAATAGGTGCACTGTTACTTCTGTGTTCCTACAAGCTGCACTGCGTCAGTCAGTTTTCTCCACAAAATCCCCCAGTCACCTTGAGTAAAGACACGATTTTGCTTTCTCACTCCTGCCTGCTTTGTTAACTGCGCAGCCGCCCGATAACATTAAATTGTCCTTCGACTGTAGTGAATATTGTTGATCGCCTACCTCCAGAAATGGAGTCAAAGAAGTAGAGGAAGGAGAGAGAAGAGTTAGAGGCAGAGCAGGTGAAGGTGAGGGACGGAGGGAAGTTGGAAACAGGCTCAATGAAATTTTCCAGTTCATATTGAGAGCCAGAGGCAGCACCAATAAAGTCATTAATATGCTGGAAGAAGAGATGAGAGAGGAGCCCTGAGTCAGGCTGGAAGAAAGAATGTACCATGTATCCCACAAAAAAGCAGGTAGCCATTCTGGTATCCATAGGCAATGCCTTTTATTTGGAGGAAGTGAGTGAGGTTGAAGGAGAAGTTGTTCATAACGAAAACAAGATCAGTCAGCGGAGGGGAGTGGATGGGAACGAGTTGGACCTCCGTTCAAGGAAGAAGCAGAGAACTCTGAGGTCATGCTAATAGAGCTTGGAGGAGTAGAGGGGTTGGGTGTCCATTGTGAAGATGGTTAAGGCCAGGAAAGTGCAAACTGTCCAAGTGATGTAGGGCTTCAGAAGATGGATTATTTCCCCCCTTCTTAGCCTCTGGAACAGAAGCCAATTATAGATTGTTGCAAGGGTGAGATGATGTAAAGTGGGAGAATGGTGGCATAGTAACAATGTCACCAGGCTAGTAATCCAGATGCCCTGGGGGCATGGGTTCAAATCCCACCACAGCTGCCATATCCTATTTTTCCATTCATTCGTGGGATGTGGGCGTTGCTGGCTAGGCCAGCATTTATTGCCCATCCCTAATTGCCCTTGTTCAAAGGGTATTTTTAAGAGTCAATCACATTTCTGTGCGTCTGGAATCAGGACAGCAGATTTCTTCCCTAAAGGATATTAGCGAACCAAATGGGTTTTTATGACAATCGGCAAGTGTTGGTTCATGCTCATCATTAAACTTTTAAATCCAGATATTGTATTGAGATCAAATTCCACCATCTGTTGTGGTGGGATTCGAACTCAGGTCCCCAGAACATTACCCTGGGTCTCTAGATTACCAGTCTTGTGACAATACCACTATAACACCGCCCCCCCTCTTTCACCTTGTAAGCCTATGAATCCCTTCTCCAGGACCGCCCCCCCCCACACCCACCCCCCCGCCCCCCCAAACCCCCCTCCCCCTCTATTTATTTTAAAACCCTCTCTACAGCCTTAGTTATTCGATTTACCAGGACACTGGTCCCAGCACAGTTCAAGTGAAACCTGTCCGACTGGAACTGCTCCCTTCCACCCCAGAACTGGTGCCAATGCCCCATGAACTAAAACCTATTCCTCCCACACCAATCGTTGAGCCATGCATTTATCTCCTTGACTCTATTTACCCTATGCTAGTTTGACCATGGCTGAGGTAGTAATCCCAGGGTTATTGTCTTGGAGGTCCTCCATTCTAATTTAGCTCCTAACTGTTCAAATTCTTTCAGCAGAACCTGCTTTCTAGCCTTATCAACATCTTTGGTTCCAACGTGGACAACCACAACTGGATCCCTCCCCTCGTATTCCAAATAGACCTGAGGAGATGTCCTTAACCCTGGCACCAGGCAGGCAACACAACATTTGTGACTCACGCTCAAGGCTGCAGAGAACAGTATCTATCCCATCATTATACTGTCCCCTACCACTACTACATTCCTATTCCCTCCCCTCACTAGAATGACTCCCTGTACCACGGTGCCGTAGTCAGTTTGCTCATCCTGTCTGCAGTCCCCACTCTCGTGCATACAGCTTGCAAGAACCTTGTAATTGTTGGACAGTTGCAGGGGCCAAGGCTCATCAAATGCTACCTCCTGGGTCCCCTTACCTGTTTCACCTGCACCTTCCTGTCCTTGATCACAGACCAAATTTGAATTACCTGATCTGAGGGATGTGACTGCTTCCTGGAGCAAGTGATCCAGGTAACTTTCCCCCTCCTTGATGTGATGCAAGGTGTACAGCGCAGACACCAGCCCCTCAACGCGGATCTGAATTTCCTCGAGCTGCAAATATTTACTATACATGTGTTTGCACTGGATAATCTTGTTGTCCAGCATTCCCACATGCTGCAGCAGCAACACATCACCTGTCCTGCTATCACATTCATATCTTATTTAATTTATTAATTAATTACTCCAGTATCACTGCTCTATACATTTTGTCAATGGGGTTACCATTGACCAGAAACTGAACTGGACTAACCATATAAATACTGTAGCTACAAGAGCAGGTCAGAGGCTAGGAATCCTGCAGCGAGTAACTCACCTCCTGACTCCCCAAAGCCTGTCCACCATTTACAAGGGACAAGTCAGGAGTGTGATGGAATACTCCCCTCTTGCCTGGATGAGTGCAGCTCCCACAACACTCAAGAAGCTGGACACCATCCAGGACAAAGCAGCCCGCTTGACTGGCACCACATCCACAAACATTCATTCCTTCCATCACTTCTGCACAGTGGCAGCAGTAAGCACCATCTACAAGATGCACTGCAGGGATTCACCAAGGCTCCTTAGATAGCACTTTCCAAACCTACGACCCCTACTACATGGAAGGACAAGGAGAGCAGATGCATGGGAACACCATCACCTGCAAGTTCCCCTCCTAACCACATACCATCATGACTTGGAAATATATTGGCACTCCTTCACTGTCATTGGGTCAAAATCCTTGAATTCCGTCCCTAACAGCACTGTGAGTGTACCTACACCACAGGGACTGCAGTGGTTCAAGAAGGCAGCTCACCCCCACCTTCTCAAGGGTAATTAGGGATGGGTAATAAATGCTGGCCCAGCCAGCAACACCCACATCAAGAATAAAAAAAAAAATTCTAAAAAATTACCGTTCATTGAAAGATGCTTCACAGAATCACAGAATCACACAGAGCAGAAGAGGCCCTTTGGCCCATCGAATCTGCACCGACACATGAGAAACACTTGACCTACTTACCTAATCCCATTTACCAGCACTTGGCCCATAGCCTTGAATGTTATGATGTGCCAAGTGCTCATCCAGGTACTTTTTAAAGGATGTGAGGCAACCCGCCTCCACCACCCTCCCAGGCAGCGTATTCCAGACCCTCACCACCCTCTGGGTAAAAAAGTTTTTCCTCACATCCCCCCTAAACCTCCTGACACTCACCTTGAACTTATGTCCCCTTGCGACTGACCCTTCAACTAAGGATAACAGCTGCTCCCTATCCACCCTGTCCATGCACCTCACAATCTTGTACACCTCGATCAGGTCGCCCCTCAGTCTTCTCTGCTCCAACGAAAACAACCCAAGTCTATCCAACCTCTCTTCATAACTTAAATATTTCATCCCAGGTAACATCCTGGTGAATCCGCTCTGCACCCCCTCCAGTGCCATCACATCCTTCCTATAATGTGGTGAGCAGAACTGCGCACAGTACTCCAGCTGTGGCCTCACCAAGGTTCTATACAACTGCAACATGACCTCCCTACTTTTGTAATCTATGCCTCGATTGATAAAGACAAGTGTCCCATATGCCTTTTTCACCACCTCACTAACATGCCCCTCCACCTTCAGAGATCTATGGACACACACGCCAATGTCCCTTTGTTCCTCAGAACTTCCTAGTGTCATGCCATTCATTGAATTCTTCCTTGTCAAATTACTCCTTCCAAAGTGTATCACCTTACACTTTTCAAGGTTAAATTCCATCTGTCACTTATCTCCCCATTTGACCATCCTGTCTATATCTTCCTGTAGCCCAAGATACACAACCTCACTGTTAACCACCCAGCCAATCTTTGTGTCATCCGCAAACTTACTAATCCTACCTCCCACATAGTCATCTACGTCATTTATATAAATGACAAATAATAGGGGACCCAGCACAGATCCCTGTGGTACGCCAATGGACACTGGATTCCAGTCACTAAAGCATCCTTCTGTTATCACTCTCTGTCTCCTACAACTAAGCCAATTTTGAATCCACTTTATCAAATTACCCTGTATCCCATGTGCCTTTGCCTTCTTTATAAATCTCTCATATGGGACCTTGTCAAAGACTTTGCTGAAATCCATATAAACTACATCAACTGCACTACCCTCATCTACACACCTGGTCCCCTCCTCAAAAAATTCAATCAAATTTGTTAGGCATGACCTCCCTCTGACTAAGCCATGCTGACTATCCCTGATCAAACCTTGCTTTTCCAAGTGGAGATAGATTCTCTCCTTCAGAACTTTCTCCAATAGTTTCCCTACTACTGATGTAAGACTCACTGGCCTGTAGTTCCCTGGCTTATCTCTACAACCCTTCTTAAATAGCGGAACCACATTAGCTGTTCTCCAGTCCTCTGGCACCTCCCCCGTGGCCAGAGAGGAATTAAAAATTTGGGTCAGAGCCCCTGCGATCTCCTCCTTTGCCTCTCTCAGCAGGCTGGGACACAAATCATCTGGACCTGGAGCTTTGTCCACTTTTAAGCCTGCCAACACCTCCAATACCTTGTCACTCCCTATATCAATTTGCTCAAGAACCTCGCAGTCTCTCTCCACGAGTTCGATACCTTCATCCTCATTCTCTTGGGTGAAGATGGATGTGACATATTCGTTCAACACTCTAGCGATGTCCTCCGGCTCCACCCATAGATTGCCCCCTCGGTCCCTCATGGGCCCTACTCTTTCCCTCTTCCCATTGATTTCCTTATAGAATATCTTGGGATTTTCCCTCATTTCTTCCTTAAATAATTATATTCCCATGTCAGTTTAGTCCTGAGGCAATCTGCTTTTGTTCCTTCCCCCTTCCAAACCTTTCCCTTTCTTCCCTCCACGTTTCCCAACCCTCCCAATCCCTTCCATTCCAGTCCTTTCTCTAGCCTCCCCTCCCAATCCCTTCCATCAACTCTCACCCTGCCATCCTCACCAGACCTCCCACTATTTTAAGGTGATCCACTATTATTTTTGACAGTAATAATGTTAACGACAAAAGGTCAACACCTCCTGATAAGGAGACGGGTCTCAATTTTTACTGAGGATCATGTTTAGCACAACACCACCACCTCGTAAATAAACTCTAAATAAGATATTGAAGATATGTAAAGGAATTGATTAATCCAAAAGGAAAAACAATTGAAGAAAAGGAGCAGAGGTAAGTTTGTACCTTACACCACATTGAGTACTAGACTTCGAAAATCAGATTTAAAAATTTATTGAAATTGAATTTATTGCTCAAAAAGGAATTAAGTGCTCTATGGATTTTGTTTTCTTGTTCATTTTATCAGGTTGTTAAAGCCTAGGGAAAATATTTAATGGCAATGTCATTTTCATTTTAACTGTGGACTCTGTAAGAACAGAAGGGAGGGAAAGAGTGAATAAGAAAGAGATAAAGGCTGGGATTTTCCGGCCCCATCGCAGGCAGGACCCACCGTGAGGTGGTGCCCCCAGCCAGAGGTCCATCTTCAGCCAGAGGGCCCCGCTCACCGACGCGCAAAGTGACGCACGGTGATGTTGGGCATGCGTCCCGACTTCACCGCCCGTCATTCAGATCTTTCATTCGGTGGGCACGCGCCCGCTGAACTGTCAAAGGCCTGTTAAGGCCATTGAAGAAACAATTAAAGTAATTATCAGCACTGCCCGTCTAATGTTAAGGTTGGCCAGGAGCCCAAGTTGCCTTCACCTTTTTCAGGAAACCTCATCCACGGGCGAGACGAAGGTTTTATTAAATGAATAAACATTTTTGCCACAATTCATAAACTTGTCCCAGCTCATGTGATACTGTCACATGAGGGTGCATGACTAAATAATGTTTACCTTTATTTAAACATTTCAGTATGAACTCCAGGCCTCAGTGAGATTTCTGCGCTCTTTTGCGCACATGCATGAAAGATCGCAAGCCCTGACTCTCCTTCTTCTCCCCCCCACCCCCAACACAGGTAGCGCTCACCGCTTCTGGGTGTGCAACATGCTGGGCGGGCCTTAATTGGCCCACCCACGTAAAATGGCAGCAAGCAGCCTATTGCGGGCGGCGATCAGCTCCGCGTCCGCCCGTGCCCGCTCCCAACCAGCCTGCCCAACAGGCAGAAAATTCTGCCCATTGACTTGCGGCGGGACCAGAAGATCCCGACAGCGGACAGCTGTGGAAATCCCACCGGAAGAATGAGAAAGAGGGGGTAGAAAAGAATGAGAAAAATGCAAGAGAGAGAGAATGGAAGAGAGAAAGTGAGAGAAAGTCACAAAAAGCGAGAGACAAAGAGTGAGGAAGAGGAAAAGAGAAGGTGGGTGAAAGATTGAAAGGAAGATTGAGAAAGAAAGAGAGAAAGAAAGAACCTGTAATCACTGCAGCTCCAACTCTTTGGCTAATCGTTGTGATGACACTCAGTTTGTAAAAGGGAAAGTGTTAACACTGGAAATCTGAAGCGAAATAGGAAAAAGCACAACAGATCTGCCAGCATCTGAAACTCTGGCCTGTTGCACATCTCAGATCTCCTTTGCCCCAACAAATATCACCGTCTCTGGGCCCTAAACTCTGGAATCCCCTCCCTAATCTCTCTGCCTCTTAAGCTCTCTCTCTTTCTTTCAGATGCTTCTTAAAAACTAGCTCTTTGACCAAGTCTTTGGTCACCTCCCTTAATTACTCCCTTGTGTTTCAGTGTCAAATCTTTGGTTGTTGATGCTCCTGTGATGCTAATTGAAGAGTTTTTCTACACTAAAGGCAATATATGTGTGTATTATATATATATATATATATATATGTATAGGTATACATAATACATGTGTGTTATTGTTGTTCTTGCTCCTTTGATAGCACATTCCAAATCTGCAACCTTACCACTTTTGATGACACCACAACAATCACAGCACTCCAAAGTCATTCCTTGTGCATGAAGTGTTTTGAGACTTTTCTACGTGACACTTTGAGATGTTGTATAAAAGAAAATCTTGCAGTGTAAGAATAAAGGAACACTTCTACAGAATAAAATCCTGACGCAGATCACTGGCATGTCACTACCTAGAAGGAGAAGGGAAGCAGATGTTTGGGAACCCCACCACCCCCAAGCCTAACATGGAGCTAAATCACCATTCCTTCACTGTCGCTGGGTCAAAATCCTGGGACTCCCTTCCTAACAGGGTGCATTACAACAGTGACTTCACTTCAAAAATGCTTCATTGGCTGCAAAAGCGCATTGAGATTTTCTAATGTGTGGAAGGTGTTATGTAAATGTGAGTCTTTTTTTTTCCCTTTTACATCTCTTTAGTATTTGTGAGATTTCACTGTATGTCAAATACTTACCACTTTTGATGACACCACAACAATCACAGCTCTCCAAAGTCATTCCTTGTGCATGAAGTGTTTTGAGACTTTTCTGCGTGACACATTGAGATGTTGTATAAAAGAAAATCATGCAGTGTAAGAGTAAAGGAACACTTCTACAGAATAAAATCCTGACACAGATCACTGGCATGTCACTCTTGGATCTTGAGCAAAAAAGTTGCTGACACTTATCCATCTCTGGCACAAGAAACGTTATGTTACAATTATTGAAATTGTGCCCTGAAGGGACTTTGGGACAGCAGGTGGTTGTGAAAGGTGCTATATAAGTGCAAGTCTTTCTTCCTTGGTATTGATACTTGTAACAGCTGGAAAAGGTTTGAACGAGGAAAACCCAGGGGTGGGAAACTATAGCTAAGACAAAAAACTTGAGGTAGTGGGACTGTGTTCTGGACCTTCTTTGAGCTGCTCGGACTGGTGCCTGTAAAATAGGATTTTGGGGAAGGTCATCAGAGCTTATTCAATGACCCATTGAAATGCCCTGTCAGTAAACTCTGGCAGCTCAGGCCTGAGTGGACCCAGCTGATAAATGTAATAGCTTAGAACACAGCAGGGCAGTGTAACCCAACTGTCTTACTGATACCCCCATTGGTGAAGGTCCAGGTGTGTAGGCATCATGAGAGATGACATCATGCTCCATTCCCATTGTATAATTGCCTCTCTCCTGAGATTGATAGTGTGGAGGCCTAATTAAGCTCCTTAATGTGGCGTATAGAAAGTGTGAGAATGCAAGATCAAATTTCTAGCCATCCTGGTGAGACCATTATATTTGTTTTGGCACTTTGGTCAAGTCCTGTTGAACATGGTGTTCAATTTATCCCTTGCCATGTCAATACGTATCTACAATCAGTGGGGAAGTTCAGTTCAGTTGCTCCACCAGACTGTTCAGGCAGAAAGTTCTGCTCCTCCACCAGGCTGTCTACAGCTGCATCTGAAAAAGTTGGAACGCCCAGA
The DNA here is from genome assembly GCF_017639515.1 of Carcharodon carcharias. Taxonomy (NCBI): domain Eukaryota; kingdom Metazoa; phylum Chordata; class Chondrichthyes; order Lamniformes; family Lamnidae; genus Carcharodon; species Carcharodon carcharias. The sequence goes on from NC_054474.1 coordinate 5,284,138, forward strand.
GAACTCGTGTGATCCCAAAGGCACCCTGAGCTCTTCAAGGCATTAAAAGCTGTAAGATCATAAGGAATAGGAGCGGGAGTAGGCCATTTGGTCCCTCGAGCCTTCTCCTCTATTCAATAAGATCATGGTTGACCTCACTGTGGCCTTAGCCCTATTTTCCTACCTGCCTCCCATAAACCTTGACTCCCTTATTCTTCAAAAATCTGTCACAGCAGTGCCCAATTTCCCACTCCTAATCAGCGAACTGCCGAAGGGGAATGTGATCCATGGTGCCAGCTCACCTCCTCCACACAAATAAGGGAAGACCTGGAAGTCGGGACAGGTCCTCCTTACCTCCTGTGGGCATCCAGCGCTCTTGCACTGCCGATTCCCTGTCCATTTCCCAATGAGAAGTCAAAACTGGTCCTACTATCCTTCACACTCTCCCTTCTCCCTGATTCATGAAATACACACACAAAATAGTCGGGTGGGAAAAGGTCTTCTCGTCTATCAAGCCTTCCGCATACACATCATGATGACTGAAACATCATCACTACACACTTTTCGCTTCCACCATCCTCACACCCTCTGCCCCACACCCTATATAATCTCCTGGGTAATGGACAAAACAGAGGAAAGTCCAGGGATAATAAGAAAAAAAAATGTTGTTCAAATTTCCTCTCCAATCCCCTCAGGTGATCCAACCTGTCCAGGGAATCACGTGGTCCAGGCACTACCTATAAAAACACTTACCTCCCAGCTCCCTCATGAAGGTGCAATGATAGTCAGCATCCAGTACACTAACTGACAATTTTTTTTGTATTCATTTATAGGATGTGGGCTTCGCTGGCTGGGCCAGCATTTACTGCCCATCTCTAATTGCCCTTGAGAAGGTGGCGGTGAGACGCCTTCTTGAACCGCTGTGGTCCATGCGGTGTAAGTACACTCACAGTGCTGTTAGGAAGGGAGTTCCAGTATCTTGACCCGGGGACAGTGAAGGAACGGCGATGCGGTTCCAAGTTAGGATGGTGAGTGGCTTGGAAAGGCTCACTCTACCCTGGGGAAAGGAGAACCAGCCTATTCTTACTCCTGCAGCATTTACACTCATCTCTCCGGTCCTTCTTATAAACTGGAATAACCAGTCAATAGGCAATCTAGACAGTTGTTTGATTATGTTAAGGTCTTCCATCTGCTCACCTCTAATTCTACAATGTCAAAACTCATTCCCGTTGCCCACTGAAAGTCTTTCTCAGGAATGTGACACTCCTTATCACCCTAGCTTTCTCTTTGTCCCATAAGTGAAAGCTTTCAAAGCCAACTTTGGCAACTCTGAAAAGTTGTTTATTTTTTTCTTCCCTCCTATTAAGTTTAACCTTGGGGATATCCTACTAAATTACATGATCAAAGAAGAATTTGCTAAACCATGTGGGATAAAATAAGCCGGTTGTTTAAACATATTGGATCGGCCTGTGCATTATGTAAAATGAAATGGAATTATCATAGATACCCCCAGTTCAGGAGCAAGCACAGACTCGATGGGCTGAATGGCTTCCTTGTTTGCTTTAATTTCTGATTCTTGCACAGCGCTGTGACAGCATACTGTAAGTGGCTTATGGAAACAGTGCTGACTGCAGACAGTAACAAATTAAGCAGGTTTGAACATTAACAGAATATTTACAGTACAACAGTAGGTAGGGCAAGCTTTTAATCAGAAAAGTCAATTATCTTTGCTTACCTTCTGGCATTCCAACTTGTTCATTTATTTTTTATCAGTCTGTGGTGCTTAGGCACATTTGCACAATGGCATTACTATTTAATGTTAAGAGAAGATCTGACTGGTTTTTTTATCATTGTCAATGCATCACCTGAGCTGCATTTGATCTTTTATTTGGGCAATGATGCCCTAGTATTTTTGATGCACAACCATTTCCTCAATGACACGAAGCATCTTGAAATCTGGCACAGGTTTCAGCACTGTCCTAAAAACAGCCCACCAGGCAGCATGGGCAGGATTTTACAGGGAAGTGGGGCGGAGAAAGGCTGGGGATTGGGGGCATCCCAGTCCCACTTGGCCGGTTCGGCCTGCGGTCACTTAATGGCCATTAACAGGAACAGTATCCATGGCATGGTGACCAATATCCACCCATGCCCTCCCTCACCCCCACCAAGCCTGCCAACTCACCCCTCCCCAGCATTGCCACAATCCCCCCCCTCACCCCCACCAAGCCTGCCAACTCACCCCCTCACCCCCACCAAGCCTGCCAACTCACACCCCCCCACCACCGCCACACTCCCCCCCCCCTCACCCCCACCAAGCCTGCCAACTCACACCCCCCCATCACAAGGGGGCGGTAAAATACAACCCATCTGTGGAGTGCGAAGCAGAGATAATATTTCAGGTCGATGACCTTTTGTCAGAACATCCCCAACTCCCCAGAGCATAAGATTGCACACAAGTTCTGCTGCAAAGGAGGACTCCGATGGTGCAGGAGAGGGCGTTGGACATGCACAGACATGTGCTTCGTTCATCAGCAGGCCTGTCAGGAAGCCTCCGCTGCTGTCAGGGAGTGGAGGAGACCCCTACCAACTTTGCACAGGGCTTATGTGCAGAGCCTGGTGCCCATCTTCTCCCGCGTGGAAGTGGCCGGCTCCTTGTCGACTCTTGTGGACCCAACTACGATGCAGCATCTGACGGCTGAAGTCTCAGCTTCCCTTAAACAGCCGGCAGAGTGTTGCGGTGGAAACTCAGGGTAGAATAATGAAATCTCAGCTTATCGCCATGCAGGCTCAGACTGCTGTCAACATAGCTTCAATTCCAATGCTCAGGAGCTTGTGGGTACTTATACGCTTCCTACAACCTGCCCTCCAGCATATTGCTCAGCACCTCACCAGTGAGGCGTTTGTGCTCCCACCACGGGCACTGTGCCTGTGCTCCTGCCAGCCAGCCCGGACTGCTGCTGCCCGTGTCAAGTGCTGTCCCAATTCGGGCCCTCAAGGTCCAAAGTTGCTTCAGGGTTTCCGACAAGGGTATCTGCAGCCTCACCCGGTGAAAGTCAACAGCCTTCCACCAGCCATGCTGCAACCCCTGGGGTATCTCTGTGTCGGAGAAGAAGGACATGAGAAGGCAAGTCCGGCTCAGGCGCTAAGGGAATGCATGGGGTGACTAGTTGACTTATGTACGGGCTATTGGACGGTTTGTTTGATAAAGCTGTTCTGGAATATTTTTTGTGGTAGTGTTTGTTTTCGTACTGTGGCCAAGAGGGCAGAGTTCTGAAGGAGAGACATTTTGAACTTGAAATGTTAACTCTGGGCAAAATTTTTAGCTGGGCAGGCGGGTGTGTGCCTGACCCGCTTGAGCGTAAAATGACGTGAACTGGCATTGGGCGAGCATCCCAACGTCAACACACAACCGCCCGATGGTTCGTTCAGCGGGTGTGCGCTGGAGTCAGCAGCGCACTCGCTGACAATTAAAAGCCCTGTTAAGGCCATTAAGGGATCAATTGAATAGAATTTTTCGCTGCATGTCCAACCTCATGGTTAGCGGGTGTTGTGGTGTCTTTGCTGAACAGACCACAGGAGACTCAGGTACAGGTTATAATCGTTTATTCGGGCAATTGCAAGGAGGGCACCATCTCAATGCAGCTTGAGACAGTCCTCTGCTAAACTACAAGTGTTCACCATATTTATACATTATTGGTCACAAACAAGAACAGTTCCCAGATTTCGATCTTGTCAACATATAGGTTTACTTTAAACAGACAAGTCTCTGGTACAAAGGTACATGCATCATCTGGCCCCACCTACATCCAGGCAAAGACCTGCCTTCCTATCTAAGCTGGGACCATCTGTCCTTCCCCTATCTGTTGAAGAGCACAATTAATCTGTGTTATTGACATCCTCTGACTCCAGTCTAACTCCTCTATCATATTTATATTCTTCTTCGTCCAATATGGCCTTGCTGATGCTCGCAAGCCCTAAGGATGTGCAAGGTTCAGCATTCTCTCTGCCCCAGCCTGAACTTTAAATGTTAACTACTTAGCAGTTGTGGTTTTGCATGCTGGGATATTTTTAGTCAAGTCCCTTGACCATAACTGTATTCCTTTATTCACCCCTAACACGGGCAGGTGAAAAGGCCAAGCAGACACTGCACTTCTTAGGAAACCTCATCCGTGGGCAGGATGAGGTTTCCTAAAGCAAATAAAAATAAAACATTTAAAATTCAATTAAAACATGTCCCTGCTCATCACATGAGGGGGTATGTTTTATTACGTTATTCCTTTCTTTATTATTTCTTTCAAAAAAAGCTTCAGCTCCTTGAGGTAGCTCTGCGGCTCAGGGAGATTATGTAGTGCTCACTCGAGGGCATGTGTGAAGGTTGCACTCACCCCGCTCACACCCCTCCCCCAGGCTGCACTGGGCGCTGCCGCTCACATTTCATGCTGGGCGGGCCTTAATTGGCCCACCAGCGTGAAATCGCCTTCCGGCCCCAATGGTGGGTGGTGGTCAGCTTCCCGACCACCCCCACCTAGCCCACCGGACAAGGGTGAAATCCTGCCTTCTGTTTCCCTCTCCACACGCGGGTTGTGCTTTCCCAGAGATTCCTGTTCTTATATCGGGACAGAGTCATTGTCAGTGACAGAGGGAAGCTAAGCTGTGGATCTGTTGTCGACTATGAATTGGGGATTGTGTTCACAGCACCTGTTGTCGGATGAAGCAATCACAGACTGGGAAGGACATCTGTTTGTGGCCTCCCTCTTTCCACCTTCTCCTCCTCCCTGCTTGCTGTATCCCTGATGGCAAGGGCTGTGTCCTCCCCACCCCCCACCCCAACCCCGACATAAAGACCAGGTTATGCATCACACAGCCGAACATGAAGAATCATGATGTATGCTCTAGAGTGCTCTAGGCAGCAGAAGTGTTACCCAATGGTCTGCTCGATGTGTTTTGCGTGGCAGCATGGTTCTCATTTCATGCCTGTTGACCAATTGTTGTTGAGTTGCAAAGTGGAGTCATGAACAAGGTGTCGCTCAAAGTCAGTGGCTCAAATACTGAGGCAAAAGCAAATAGGCATGGAATGAAAACATGCGTGCAGTCAATGGCTCCCTGTGCCATGGGGAAGCCCATTCTGGCCAGGGCACATGTACCCTGTCCCTGCTCCTTTCTGGTCAGAGAAAAGACAATGAACTCCCCTCTCCCGCACAGCCTCTGTTGCCTCTCAGATACAGTAATAGACAGTGAAGCGAACAATGTTAAATATTTCTCCTGTTCCAGCCTGGAAAGGTCCAGAAGCAGAAAAATGGGCACAGTCACCTTCACAGCCAATGGCAAGGCTATCAGCTGAGACTCAGTTGGTAGCGCTCTCACCGCTGAGTCACAAGGCTCCGGGTTCAAGTTCTACTCCTGGACTTGAGCGGGTGGTCTTGTCCCCTTGTTGTCCTTGTTCTTCCAGGTGATAAAGGTCATGGGTTTGGAAGGTGCTGTCGAAGGAGCCTTGGCGAGTTTCTGCATCTTGTAGATGGTAACGCTGCCATTTTGCGTTAGTGATGGAGGAAGTGAATGTTTAAGATGGTGGATGAAATGCCAAAGAAGTGGGCTGAATAATTTGGCTTTGCATTGATGTGTAATGAAAATCAGGAGAAGACAATGCAGCTTGGATATATTAAACTTTTATGCCAATTTTTTACAATAAATGCAGCACAATTTAGCATGTAGTGCGCAGAATAGTTTCAACACATCATTATTTCCAATATATCAAATTTTGATATGTGGATATCGAGGCTGTAGTATTCAAATAGATCCATTAATAAAGCAACCTTTCCCACTATTTAGTTATTTTAATGACTTCCTTTAGTTTATTCAGTGAATTAGTGAGTTGGTTATAAATAGCTAGCATTGTTATAAATGCTTTTTTCTTACAAGTATTTGTTGTGGTCTTTTAAACAAAATGACAGTCAGTTCTAGGCTTTGTTAGCTACATCACTGCATCTAAAAGAAACAGAGCTTGTGTATCCTCAGAGAGGTACTGGGATATTTTTGCACATATATCTTCACATAGTTACTGTCACAATATAAGGTGTTTAGTCTTTCAACAACATTTCTCACACGATTTGGGCCCAACTTGTTTGAAACAATGAGCTTCAATGTTTTAACTGGTGGCTTTGTTCTAATCTAACCGTTCAGCAGTATTACATTAAATACACTCAGTTATTACAACCCGATTATCTCCAGGTGATTTCAGATCGAACTCTGTCACATGACTGTGGGTTACCTGACTGTGCGAATGTGGAGGAGGAGTGCCCTGACTTAATACTGTTCAGCTGCTTTTTGCTTCGCTTAATGCTCTCTGGCCTCATCTCAGGGTCGTTGATTATCCCACCAATCCGACACTGCCCTACCAGATCGTGACCTAATTATCTCGACCTCCACCTCTGTCTCACGTGGCTCTTTATTGCACATGCCAGCATGTAAGCCGGTTTTTAATCGACTTACTCGCAGGGCCTCCGGAGTCTCTCAAGAATTCTATCAGTGACTGTGGTATATTGGCTTCTCAGTTAATGGCACCCCTTCGACCTGACTTCCATGACACAACTCATTTTGTTCAGGGTCAAAAGCTCCCTTGCTAAAATGCTGGACCAATGCGAGACAGGAGAACTTGACTTTTTTTTTCCGATTTAAACCATATTCATAAAACATTCTAACTGCTAGTCAGAATAACCTCATGTCTGCTCCCATTCCACACTATTGTTGTGTTACTTTCAGTGCAAATCATCTTAGCTGCAGCATGTCATTCACAATTAAGTTCCGATGTATTTGGCATGCTTTACTGTTCAATGATTTAACTATTAATGCAAGGCCTATAAATCGTGCAATACTGAATCAACAGCAAGGGTAGGTACTTCAGTCAGCTTACCCAGTAAGTGGATGGGCCAAAATAAAAGGGAAATGTTGTGGGTGCTGAAAATCTGGAACAAGAACAGAAAAAGCTGGAAAATTTCAGTAGGCCTGACAGCATCTGTGGAGAGAGAAAAACAGATGATGTTTCGAGTCTGTATGACTCTTCTTCAGAGCTGCTGTTGTTGCTGAAGTAGAAGAGCCAAACTGATATATACCATATATGAGTTAGGGTGCATTAGAGCCATAGAACACCACAACACAGAAAACAGGCCATTCGGCCCTTCTAGTCTGTGCCGAAATATTATTCCGCTAGTCCCATTGACCTGCACCCAGTCCATAACCCTCCAGACCTCTCCCATCCATGTATCTATCCAATTTATTCTTAAAATTTAAGAGCGAGCCTGCATTTACCACGTCAGATGGCAGCTCGTTCCACACTCTCACCACTCTCTGAGTGAAGAAGTTCCCCCTAATGTTCCCGCTAAACCGTTCCCCTTTCACCCTGCTCTGAATGAGCTGATGTTGGCTGGGGAAACTACAGATGGTGTCAGTATTTAAGAGATAACCGGCCCAAACTCAAAAGAGGCAGGAAAACCCCCAGTGGTGAGAGCTTTGGGAAGCAGATGTCCAACATGACCTTTGCCCTCCCAAGCACTCTACGCTTACGATCTGGCATGTCTCAAATTAATTCCTCAAACTTCCTGACAGATTCGCCATTGACCTTCATTTATGCTTGGTGAAGAGCTGCTGGGCTGGTATTGCCGCCCAGCATCAGTTGAAAGGTTGGCAATTCATGGTCACGGAAAAGTATAGTTGGTTCTGGTCCTTGGCCCCCCTCCACCTGCAGCACCCTCTCCCCTCCCACACGGGAAGTGTTACTGATTCGAATAGCACCAGAAGCAAAGCAAGTCGTTTCTCACTCTGTAAGCTTCTGTAAGTGGCCAGGAAACGAGATGCTCCTGATTTTTCAGTGAAGTTACACAATGCTTGTGAGTTGTGTCAGTGATTGAAACTTGTTGGCACATCTTGAATTTTTTTAAAAATCAGCCTCACATTTTCTCTCCCTTGTGAACCAAAAAGCATTATTAAAAATTGCTACTCTATAAAGCCAGCACCACTGAGTGATCGGTGACTAGGAGGGAATTGTTCCTGGGCATAAAATTGGAAAGTGGACAATTTATTGTTGCAGTTGGTAGTACAGACGATCCACCATCAGTAAATAAAACACAAGGCTTTCTTCTTCCAAATCTCCAAACACGCAACAACGTTCAGTCATTTTCTTCCTCAGAAATCAATACATTCTCCCAACTCTGGAAAACATCAACATTAATGACCAGTTCCCAGTGAGGACTATTAATGGAATGTTCATAAGACCATAGGACCATAAGACATAGGAGCAGAAATTAGGCCATTCGGCCCATCGAGTCTGTTCTGCCATTCAATCATGGCTGATAAGTTTCTCAACCCCATTCTCCCACCTCCTCCCCGTAACCTTTGATCCCCTTACCAGTCAAGAACCTATCTATCTCAGTCTTAAATACACTCAATTACCTGGCCTCCACAGCCTTCTGTGGCAATGAATTCCATAGATTCACCACTCTCTGGCTAAAGAAGTTTCTCCTCTTCTCTGTTCTAAAAGGTCTTCCCTTTACTCTGAGGCTGTGCCCTCGGGTCCTAGTCTCTCCTACTAATGGAAACATCTTCCCCACGTCCACTCTATCCAGGCCTTTCAGTATTCTGTAAGTTTCAATCAGATCCCACCCTCATCCTTCTAAACTCCATCGAGTATAGACCCAGAGTCCTCAAACGTTCCTCATTTGTTAAGCCTTTCATTCCTGGGATCATTCTCATGAACCTCCTCTGGACCCTCTCCAGGACCAGCACATCCTTCCTGAGATATGGGGCCCAAAATTGCTCACAATATTCTAAATGTGGTCTGACCAGAACCTTATAAAGCCTCAGCAGCACATCCCTGCTTTTATATTCTAGTCCTCTCAAAATAAATGCCAACATTGCATTTGCCTTCCTAACTACCGAATCAATCTGCAAGTTAACCTTAAGAGAATCCTGGACTAGGACTCGCAAGTCCCTTTGCACTCCAGATTTCTGAATTCTCCCCCCGTTTAGAAAATAGTCTATTCCTCTATTCTTCCTACCAAAGTGTGTGACCTCACACTTCCCCACGTTGTATTCCATCTGCCACTTCTTTGCCCATTCTCCTAACCTGTCCTAAACCTTCTGCAGCCTCCCTGCCTCCTCAATACTACCTGTCCCTCCACCTATCTTTGTATCATCGGAAAACTTAGCCAGGATGCCCTCAGTTCCTTCATCTAGCTCATTAATGTATAAAGTGAAAAGTTGTGGTCCATGCCACTAGTCACCGGCTGCCATCCTGAGAAGGACCCCCTTATCCCTACTCTCTGCCTCCTGCCAGACAGCCAATCTTCTATCCATGCTAGTACCTTCCCTCTAACACCATGGGCTCATGTTGGAGATGGGTGGAAAAGAAGGTGAGAGAGAAGCAAAGTCACACAAGCAGGCATATAGATAAGTGAGGCTTCCCTTGTTTGTAAAGTGCGTTGTCTCTCGGTGGACTTGTAATGTCATCAATAGGACACATGCCAATGTGATGCAAAGCATCCAGACTTACTCAGAAAGTAGGTAGAAGATGGAAGTCAGTACCACATAAGAGAGGCAAGGAAAAACTGCCCCCATTAGTTAATGACACGATGACTAAGGGGATGTGGTGGCATAGTGGCATTATCAGTGGACCGATAGCCCAAAAACTGCAGGGTAATTCTTCGGTAACCTGGGTTCAAATCCCACCTCTGCAAATTTGAATTCAATAAACTTCTAATGATGACCATGAAACCATTGTTGATTGTCATAAAAGCCCATCTGTTTCACTAATGTCCTTTAGGGAAGGGAATCTGCCATCCTTACCTGGTCTGGCCTACATGTGACTCCAGACCCACAACAATGTAGTTGACTCTGAAATGCCCTCTGAACAGGGCAATTTAGGGTTGAGCAAAAAATACTGGCCTAGCCAGCGATGCCGACATTCATGAATGAATAAAAAATAAACTAGGCGGCACAGATTTAAGGATTTGGTCAAGAGGTGCATGTGAATAGCGAGGATGCAGTGGTGTACTGGTATTGCCTCCAGGCTAATAATCTAGAGACCCAGGACCTGAGTTTGAACCTCATCATAGCAGATGGTGGAATTTGAATTCAATTTAAAAAAAAATAACTCTGTCTAATGATGACCCTGAAACCATTGTTATAAAACTCCATCTGGTTCACTAATGTCCTTTAGGGAAGGAAATCTGCTGTCCTTTCCTAGTCTGGCCTACATGGGACTCCAGACCCACTGCAATGTAGTTGACTCTTAAATAGCCCAGCAAGCTACTCAATTCTCAAGGGCAATTAGAGGTGGGCAATAAATGCTGGCCTAGCCTGTGATGCCCCCATCCCATGAACTAATTATTTTTAAAAATATGAGGAAGAGCTTTTTTATGTAGCGAGTATTAATGATCTGGGGCTTGCAGCCCACAAGAGAGGTGAAAGCAGGAACGATCAATGATTTCAAAAGGAAATTGGATCTGCACTTGAGGAAAATAAACTTGCAGAGCTACGGGGTTAAAGCGGGGAAATGGGACCGATTGGATTGGGCCGACAGAGGGCTGACATAGGCTGTATGGGCTGAATGGCCTCCTTCTGTGCCATTAATGACTCTACATCAATAGCATAGCCTTTAAAGGAAAGCTAGATAAGTACATGATGGAGAAAGGAATAGAAGGATATTCAACAACTATATATTGCGTCTTTAATGTAGTAACACATCTGAATTTGTTTTACAGGAGCTCCAAGCCCATAAAGAACTACTAAGACAAGTGAGCAAAAGCTTGGTGAAAGAGGTAGGTTATGAGGAGTGACTAAAAGGTGGAGAGAGAAGTCAAGAAGTGAGGAGATTTAGGGAGAGGATTCCAGATCTAGAAAGCCTACGTAGCTGAAGGCACATCTGCCATTGATGGGGCCAAGAAAATTCGGTGATGCACAAGATACCAGAATTGGAGGAGTGCAGAGATCTGGAAGAATTGTCAAGCTGGAGGAAATTACTGAGATAGGGCTGGATAAGGTGGTGTTATCAACTGTGATGAGTATAGTCTTGAACTTCAAAGGACATAGACGTATTGGTGGGTTAGACAGGCAAGTGTCAGATGGAGCTGAATGCAGAGAAGTGTGAGGTGATTCATTTTGGCAGGAAGAATATGGAGAGACAGTATAAAATAAAGGGAGAAACTCTAAAGGAGATGCAGGAACAGCGGGACCTCGGTGTATATCTATATAGGTTATTGAAGAAGGCAGGGCAGTTTGAGAAAGCAGTTCATGAAGCATATAGTATCTTAAACTTTATTAATAGGGGCATTGAGTACAAGAGTAAGGAGGTCATGTTGGACTTGTATAAGACACTAGTTCGGCTTCATCTAGAGTACTGGTCCAGTTTTGGGTGCCATACTTGAGGACGAATGTGAAGGCATTGGAGAGAGTACAAAGGACATTCTCAAGAATGATTCCAGGAATAAAGAACTGTAGCTATGAAGATAGATTGAAGAGGTCAGGACTGTTTTCCTTGGAGAAAGGAAGGCTGAGAGGAGACTTGGTGGAGGGATTCAAGATCCTGAGGGGTATGGGCAGGGTAAATAGTGAGAAACTGCTCCCACTCAAGACAGCAGCAAGAACTAGAGGGCACAGATTCAGAATAATTGGCAAAAGAAGTAAAAGTGATGGGAGGAAAAAGAAATTCACCCAGAGGGTGGTTGGAGTCTGGAACGAACTTCCTGAGAGGGTGGTGGAGGCAGGTTCGATCGAAGTATTCAATAAGGAATTGGATGGGTATCTGAAAAGAGAGAATGTGCAGGGTTACAGGGATAAGGCAGGGGAGTGGGACTAGATGAAATGCCCTTTTAGAGAGACAGCGCAGACTCGATGGGTCGAATGGTTGAACTGTAAAGATCTTGTGGCCCTGCGATTCTGTGAAGTGGTGATGCCAGTATAGACAAGTTGGCTGGAATATGCTATAAATTCTATGGAATTCTATGTGAAAAACAATCCTGATCATGCCCTGGGAGATAATGCCAGAGCAGAAAAACAGGGAAACGGCAGCCCAAGCTGGTTGGGCACATATCAAACTCGGGCAAAGCGCTGGCAAGGCTGAAGCTTGAGCACCTTGTTCAGTTTCGGTCACATTAGGCCATTCAAAACAAAGAAACTTTTTACAGGAGTCCGGAGGCTGCGGTTAGCATCTGAGTTCTAAACTTAATGATAGGTCAGAGAAGCCTGGGTGTCTTATCATCAAAAAAAGGCAACCAGGAGGGGACCCCAAAGTCCTCGGGGGTAGATAGGAATGTGGAATTAGAAACACAAAATAGATCAGCCATGATATTATTGAGTGACAGAGCCAGCTCGAGGGGGTCAAATGGCCTTCTTCTGCTCCTATTTTGTATGTTCGTATATTGGTAGGTTGGTAGTAAACTGGTCAAGGAAAAGTAAACTTGGAGGATATTCATGTTAACATCAAAACAATTATAGCAGGATGAAAGCTTACAGACTGAATCTAAGTAAACTTGATAAAAGCAAAAAACTGTGGATGCTGGAAATCCAAAACAAAAATAAATATAAAAATACCTGGAAAAACTCAGCAGGTCTGACAGCATCTGTGGGGAGGAGCACAGTTAATGTTTCGAGTCCGTATGACTCTTCAACAGAACTAAGGAAAAATAGAAAAGAGGTGAAATATAAGCTGGTTTAAGGGGGGGGGTGGGACAGGTAGAGCTGGATAGAGGGCCAGTGATAGGTGGAGATAGCCAAAAGATGTCATAGACAAAAGGACAAAGAGGTGTTGAAGGTGACGATATTATCTAAGGAATGTGCTAATGGTGTTGGGGAGGGAGTTCCAGGATTTTGACTCAGCGACAGCGACTATATATTTCCAAGTCAGGATGGTGAGTGGCTAGGAAGGGTTCTTCCAGGTGGTGGTGTTCCCATCTATCTGCTGCCCTTGTCTTGCATTATTTATGTGCAAGCAGTACAGCAGGTCACCCAGTCTGCATTTGATCTCTCCAATGTAGAGGAAACTGCACTGGGAGCCACGAATGCAGTAGACTAAATTGAGGGACGTGCACATGAAATGCTGCTTCACTTGAAAGGAGTGTTAGGGCCCTTGGATGGTGAGGAGGGGGGAAGTAAAGGGGCAGGTATTGCACCTTCTGCGGTCACCTGAACATCCCCAACAGGAAAGGGTTCTGGCCGGTAGGTGACAGTGGGGAGGTGGAAGGAGATGCCAGTGCTGTCTCAGGGAGAATGCTGAATGTTTAAAAAACTTTAAAAATAGAGAAAGAAAAAAATTATTAACATGTTCCCCTCATGTGAGACTCTCACACGAGATGGGACATGTTAATAAATATGAGTGAAGCTTTAATAAACTTTTTAAAAACTGAAATGAAACCTCATCCCATCATCTTTTTTCAGAAGCCCACTGGAGCTCCTGGCCTGCCCACCAGCCTTAAGGTTGGACGGGCAGGTCTTTCAATGAGTTTAATGATCCTGTCAATGGCCACAATTGGCCATTGAGAGGTCGGCGGGTGAACAGCTGATTTCGCTGTCCGCTCGCCCTCCTGAATATTTAAATGGAGTGGGATGATGTTGGGGATTCCTCCTGCATCATTTTCCCATCGGCGAGCGGGCCCCACCCCCAAATCGCTGACGGGAAAATTCTGGTCATTGACAGGATAATTAAGATAATTAAAGACCTGCTAAAGAGCTTAAGGCTGGCAGACAGGCCAGGAGCCCCAGCGGGCCCCAGATTATTCATCAAACTTCATCCACTGGCGGGGTGAAGTTTCATGTCTGTTTTTTAAAAACTTAATAAATTTTATGTGTTTATCATTAACATGTCCCATCTCGTGTGACATTGTCACATGAGAGGGACATAATAATAATTTTAATATTTATCTATTTTTAGAGTTTACTTACCTCTCACGAATCTCCCTGAGACAGGACTTAGTCTCAGGGAGTTGTGCGCGCATGTATGAAAGAGCGCACTTTGACAGCTGGGGATTCCCTCGCGCCCCCCCCCCCCCACCCCCGAACAGGAAGTGCATAGCACTTCCTGTCGGGCAGGCCGCTGGGCGGGGCCTTGATTGGCCCGCCCACGCAAAATGGCGGCAGGCCCCGTTTCGGTGGCGGGGGTCGGCTGTCCACCTGCCACCCAGCCAGTGGGGCCCACACACCATCCGAGGGCAAACTTCCACCCAATGTGTCTTACTGTTGCCTTAAGACAAGTGAAACTGGGAGTTAGATTAACTCGGGGACTTAGGAGTTAGCGTAGTTGTAATTTGTAGATCTATGCATGTAATTAAAATAATTTCTTCTATTAATAAAAATTTAATTTAGTTTTGTGCGAAGCCGATAAGACCTGGTGGTCTTATTACTACTGAATTCAAGGTACGCATCTAAAATTTATACAAGTTGCAAAACAGTTGTGGCAGTTGTTTCAAACTGAGCAGCTCAGCATTTACCTTCAGTATTACAGGTGTGTTTCCTGGGAATGAATAATTAATGAGGTGTGATTGGGATGATATGGCATGAAAAGCCACCAGGCATTCCCATGTGTCTGCTGCCCTTGTCCTGCATTATTTATGTGCAAGCAGTACAGCAACTTCAAGGAAGGGGCAAATGTGTGGTTAATTGCGGCCGGCAGGTAAAAAGTTCTTTGTTCTGCCCCCTACTGCCCTTAGTGCAAATCTGGGATGTTTCCAGCCAAACACATGAAAAAGGGACATAGAAAGAGGAGGAGGCCATTTAGATAGGAGGCCAATTAACCCCTTGAGCCAGTTCCACCATTCAGTGAGACCATGACAGATCTGCAACCTAACTCCATACTTTGCCTCATACCTCTTAATATCCTTGGACAACAAAAATCTGTCAATCTCAGATTTAAATTTAACAGTTGATCCAGTATCAATTGCAGTTTGTGGAAGAGAATTTGAAATTTCAACAGCCTTTTGCATCCAGAAGTGCTTCCCTAATATCACTCCTAAAAGGTCTGACTCAAATAATTTGAATATATTCCCAATTCCTAGATTTCCCCCAGTGGCAGAAATGGCTCCTCTCTATCTACCCTAACTCTTCCCTTAATAACTTGAAAACTTCCATCAAGTCACTCCTTCACTTTCTAAATTACAGGAAATACATCCTTGGTTTTGTAATAAAAACAGAACCTTCTGGAAATATACAGCATGTCTGGCAGCACCTGGAAAGAGGAAAACGCAGTTAACGTTCAGGTCAATAACGTTTCATCAGGACTTGGGTTTGTGTAATCTCATTTTGAATTTTAACCTTTGGAACCCAGCCATCATTCTGGTAAGTCTACACTCAAAGATCGATTTATACTTCCTAAGGTATGGAGCTCAGGACTGTTCACATTATTTCAGAAGTAACATGCTTTGTTTTCTAGAAAACACTACAAATTATCTTCGACATGGCAGGAGCTGCAAAGAGAAGATTATTGGTTTGGAAGCCCATCTATATTTGCAAATCTGACCCTTAATTTGCTGTCAAAATAGCAATGAAATTAATGGCATTCACTTTTTAAAATTTTTTCATGGGATGTGGACATCGCTGACAAGCCCATCATTTGGTGCCCATCCCTAATTGCCCTTGAGCTGCCTTCTTGAACTGTTGCAGTCCATGTGGTGTAGGTGCACCCACAGTGCTGTTGGGGAGGGAGTTCCAGGATTTTGACTCAGCGACAGTAGAGGAACAGCCTATATATTTCCAAATCAGGATGGTGAGTGGCTAGGAAGGGATCTTCCAGGTGGTGGTGTTCCCAACTATCTGCTGCCCTTGTCTTGCATTATTTATGTGCAAGCAGTACTGCAACTTCAGGCAAGGGTCAGATGTGTGGTCAATTGCAGAAAAAAATACATTGCTGTCTGAATTGCACTATCCACCATCACCCTATAGCCTGACCATTGAAAATGCTTTAAATGGTGTGAGTTTGCTGTTCTTGCATGGTAGACAGGAGCTAAACTCACTACAAATGGTTAAAACTGACCTGAAGTGATGCCAAGGAGCTGATTTTGAGGTCATTTAAAGTCCAAGCAGATTTAATTAGGCCTGAATACACCATGAGTTTTTTTCTTTGAAAAGGTGGCAAACGTTAATTACTATCAATTATGATTTCTGGCACTGATAATTAACCATTACAAGTGCAAATTATTTCCTTTAGTTATTAATTGTTGGATTCATTGTTACTTTTTAACTTTTCCCTTTTGTCTCTTCTCTCTCTCTTAATCCAATGCTTCTTCCCCTCTCTTGACGTCTCTTCCTCTACCTGAATTCACCCACTCAAATTTATTTGCCTTCTCAGTCCTTGTGCTGTTAATTTTACAATCCACAAATCTGATTGCTTAAGCAGATGCCCCGTTGTTTACTGCGTTCACCTAGGCCCCAGATGTCATGTTGTTTTGACTGCACTGTTGCCAGCTCAGTCTTCCAGCAACTTCGTTGACAAAACACCATGGATGTTAAACTGGCAAAAGCAAGTCCAATGAACAGTAGGGTCACTTCTCCAACAAGTTATGGACCAATAATCCTCTTTGCCTTTCCTCTTTATGGATGTTGATGTATATATCCAGAATTGTTGGGCTTTACTCCAGATTTTCAGCATTTGCTGCTTTTTAAAAAATATATATATATTTTTGTTGGATTGTTGGTTTGGTGAAATATGTCATCCCTAACGAGCTGATGAGTGGATTTTTCTAAATGGTTTTGTATATTTTAAGGTCATTCTGCCAAAGGTCCATTTGATTAAATTAATAGTTGAAGTTCAAAATAAGACTCCAAATTCACCAAGATGCAACCTCTGACTATGCAGATGCCAGGGAGTCATTGTCGCAGAATTACTCCAAATTTGAAGTTAATCCTCCTGCAGGATTGACTTCATCCTGTGACCAATCCTGAGACAGGGCAGTTTAAACAGTCATAGTTTCCACCGTTCAACATGAAACGAGTGGGAAGATAACAGAAACCTCCATGTGTGGGCAGCATCTAATGTGTACATGGCCTGCATTTGCTTAAGATATATCTTTAACAATCTGTTCCATTAGCACAAACAGCTACATTCAAACCCACTCACAGGATCAGATACCAAGCCCAATTTAAGGCACTGATACTGAAAATAAACATGTCCCTTGGAGCCTGTTCTGGTATATGTTTACAGCCACTGCATTGTGGATGGTCAATTGATTGCAACCAATGTGTACCTGCCCGAGGAGACATTGAAACTGCCTGACGACAGCAGCAAAGGATATCAGGTAATGGATCCCATGTCAGCCTACTTAGTAAGGATGGCTAAGAGTAACAATGTTCATAATGTGTAAAATATTTCAAGGCTACGGAATGTTTTGTTAATGCATTCAATTTTACCAGACAGCTCAAGCTCATTTGCTGAAGTGAACAGAGCTGGTTTTACCCCAAGCAGTAAGATGAAAACTCAGCTCAGTCCGTCTCTATCCCTTTTCTCAATACTGTAGCATGTTCTGTCCTGAAGTCCAGAGTGGGGATGGTAAGTTTAAGCACTGACCATCCTCTTCTAATCCTCCTGAGATACGGGATTCTGTCAGAGAATCGGAGAATGCAAACATTACATCAGGTGTGGGCTACCTGTGGCTCGCAACTCCCTTGCGGCTTTGACACTTAATGTGTGGCTCATGGAAAAATATTGGCCTTGCATCTTTTTGCATCTCAATTTAATAAAAACTGTGTTATGAAACCCAAACATACCTGCTTGTCGGGAACAGAGATTGGGAACTCCAAGTCCCCACGGTCTTTGGACTTCACGCCCATGCACCAGGTCAGGAACAGGCGGCACATGGGACACTTTGGCAACCTTTTTGTTCTTCAGGCTCTGGATGGTCCCTGTGCACCTGGTCATAGGGAAAAAAGAAAGACACGAGAACCCAGATCAGGTGACTGAGCGCGGAGCGTCATAGTCAGGAATTGTTCCAGAGAGAGGGACAAGGAAGGGGGACAGGGAGAGGTGTCAAGAAATGTCTCGGAGGCAGGGACAAGGGACAAGGTTCAGGAACAGGTCCCAGTTGAGGTAAGAAAAGGAGAAACAGTCTCCAATTAAAGCAAGCACTATGGGGAGAAGGCTTTAAGCAGAAGCCTGGCTGGTAATCAAAGAAAGTTAAGTAGAAGCCCTGAAGTTCCAAGAAGGCAGCCAAAGGTTGGTGACTCTGTGCTGCCCCTTTGGGCCAGTAGTATTCTGCTTGGCATGGCCTAAGAGCTGAAATTCTGCTTGTAAGTTGATGCTTGAGTGTGCTCGGGAATCCGGGGAGAGGAATCTCGGAAGGCAAGATTGAAACCCTGTGAGATGGGCCATTGTTGAAGTTGTCCGAGTTGGAGCGACTTATGAACAGAATTCCAAGGCAGGATCTTGGAAGGTGAAGATTGGAAATCCCTGTGATATGCTCATGAGACAAGTTGTGTTTACAGTTCGTGAACATAAGTTGCATTTAATTGGCTTTAGATTTAAGTGCCAACCCTGTGTAAACTTTGCAAATTAAAATGATATCGTCAAATTTGAAGAGATGGAACTATGAAGACGAAAACAGAGATTTTAAGCCAGAAAGGGGGTAAGATTTTGCATTCATCGTTAAAGACAGGAAACCTATGTGCTTTATCAGTAATGCATCACTCACTCACTACAAAGTCAGTAACTTGAAACACCACGACAAAGCAAATCACAAAAATGTTTCACCTGAGTGTCCTCCTAAATCAGAAATATGGAAAAACAATTTAACAGTGTTAGCCAGCAGATTAATTTCAATGTTCAGTAAGGAAGCTGACACAACGACCAAAGCTAGTTTTGTTATGTGATGGAATGTTGCTTATGCTAAGCGTCCATATTCTGATGGATAATTCATTAAGAAGAATATTGCTGAAGTTGTTGTAGTTTTTGATCCAAATAGCACAAAATTTCAGTGACTAATAACACAAATTCTAATTTCAGACCACACTTCAAAGAGGCGTATCTTCCAGATTAGCGCTGACATTGAAGCAATGTTCAAAAGGATTTGAAGAATTCCCGAGCATTCAGCTTAGCTCTCGATGAATCCACAGACATAAAAGACAACCCACAACTGGAGGTATTTGTTTGTTATGTTTCCTCAGATCATTATTGTGAAAGAAGAAATGTTGGACTTAGTGGCACTAAACGAATTTGTGGATTTGACATAAAAACCATTCTTAACCAATGCTGATGTACCACTGGATAAACTTGTCAGAGTTGCAATGGATGGAGCAGCTGCGTTGGTGAGGAACATGTCAGTCTAATTACACTCTGGAAAAGTGACCACAAATTTCTGGATTTTCTCCCTATTCATTGCATCATGCAGCAGGAACATCTAGCAGCCAGGTACCTCAAGTACTAAAATGATTTGCAAAAGTTGACACACTGTTTCTGCTTTTCTTGTAAACCCATTCATGGCTGATGTGATCAACGATGGTTGCCCAAATCTCGAACCTCTGGTTACAGAAACATCTGCTGTAGATATGGAATTATTGGACTTCCAGGACAACCAGGGTTTAAAGATGATGCATAAATCACAATCTACAATCAAATTCTGGAAGCAAGCACCAGAAACAAAATATCCTCAATCAGGAAAACTAGTGTACAACTCATTTCAATTTTCAGCACAACACGCCGCAATGAATCGCTGTACTCCGTAGGGAAGTTTATAAAGTCGAAACATTGTGCAGTCCTTACAAATCAACACCTGACGGAGCTCCTTCGTATAGTCTTGACAAAGTATCAGCTGGATTTTTAAAGACTTACAGCAAGGATAGAGACCCACAAGGCCTCTACCAGCAGTGATTAGCTGTGTAAAGTTTGTTTGTGACGTGCAGCTCTCTAACATCTGAAGATTATCATAAATGACTCTTAGGTTCAGTAAGTTTGACCACGTCTGTGTTACGCCCTTGTTCAGAAAAGGGTGCAAGGATAAACGCAGCAGCTGAGGGCCAATCAGTTTAACCTTGGTGGTGGGAAAACTGTTGGAAATGATATGGATGGTTCTTCCCTCCTCAGAGCATGGTGAGCCTCTGGAGTGTGTTACCAGCTGGTGCAATGACTGGCTGGGAGCTGGACCAGTTCCTGACTAGAGCGGCTATCACATCATAGAGGAGGTAACATTCAGGCCATGTGATGCCTTGGACTGGTTCCAATTACCTGAGGGAACCAGAGATGAACTTTATACAGTATTAACACCCATGATGGCCCTGCTTTTTTTTTTCAGTTTTATTTTGTCTTTCCCAGGAGATTACATGATTGGTGAGTTGAGGTGGGGTGGTGGGGTGGTGGGGATGGGGTGGGTGGGTGGGTGGTGGAAGGGCAGGGGATGGGGAGCTGTGGGAAGATGGGAAGGAATGTTTTGCCTTGATGGCTGAACCATTGTATTATGTGACAAACTTGATGGGCCATCAATGTCGTATGTCATCAGAATAAGATCATAAGAGCTAGGCGCAGGAATAGGCCATTCGGTCCCTCGAACCTGCTCCATTACTCAAAAGAGTTCATGATTGATTTTCTACCACAACTCCTTTATCCCGCCCTATCCAAATATCCCTAGATCCCCTTGGAGTCCAAAAACCTGTCGATCTCAGCCTTGAATATACTCAGTGTCTGAGAATCCACAACCCTCTGGGGTAGAGAATTCCAAAGATTCCTCAGCTCAGACCTAAATGACTGACCCCTTATCCTGAGACTAAGACCCCTAGCTGTAGACTCTCCAGCCAGAGGAAACAACCTCTCAGCATCTACCCTGCCAACACAGCTAAGGATTTTATATGTTTACAGGTTTGTTTTTCTTTAATTATTTGCTCTTGGGACGTGAGTGTCACTGACAAGGCTCCCATTTGTTGCCCATCCCTAACTGCCCTTGAGTTACAACAACTATTACTGACAGGATACTGATTAACTTTCCTTGTAAACTGCAACCTTGCGCAGTGACCCTGGAAATGACCGCACAGATCTCTGACGAGGTGTCTGCTTTAAGACACTGCCCGTGCACTGCACACAAAAGGATTTAAAGGTACCATGCATTCAAATGAACGGGACATGCAGAGGATAAAAAAAAACTAGAGTGGCCATTGGCATTGATGAATGGGCAGCTGAATCCCGCAGAAAGTTATGGCCACATTACCTCAAAAATAATTTTAAAGTTTCGGAGAAATATGGCCAGGATGATTCCAGGCCTTAAGGGTCTGTCTTATGAAAAATAGATCAAGCGATTAAACACAGCTTAGCTGGAGAAAAGGCTGAGGGGAGACATGATACAGACCTTCAAAGTAATTAGATAAGATGAAACGAGCCAGCTTCGTGACTGCAGCTAAAGGACAGGTGCAAGATTCCTTGCCTTGAGCGAGTTAGAAATGAAAAAGAAAACATTTTTTTTCCCCCTCATCCCCCACAGGCTAAAAAGTACGTGACAGCTACAGTAGGTGGCTCATCTGGGATCAAATAGTGTACGGAAAAGCAGATGGATCACTATCTGTACAAAAGGATGATTGGGGGTCGCAGATAAAAATAGCGCTGTTTGATTCCTGCTTCTCCCACCTCCTGTACCCCCTGACAGCCTCCGGGGTGATAGTGGAAGGAAAAGCTGCAAAACAACTGATGAGGTTAACTTTTTTTTTTGTTCAGACGTTGTTTGAGAGATAAATATTGGCCAGGAGATCTGCCTGCCCTCGAATCATTCATCCGGAACTTTTACATCCTTCTAAAAGACAGCGCCTCCAGCAGTACTGAACTGACACCACGACGCCACAATCACCCCTGTCACAGTGACTCCCAAACGAGATGAAGTGGGTTTGAGATGAGATGAGAGGGTTTCCTTGCTCCAGACTTTCACCTGCTCGAAGTGTTGTGAATGATGCGCTGGGAGTTTAGGAGGAACGAGGCAGAGGCCAGGATTTTACATCCTGTAAACCGGGCGAACGGGCGTGAAATCGCGCGCGAGGTGACTTCGGGCGAGCTTCCTGACGCCGTTGCGCGCTGGCGCGATATTTTGCTCGACTGACTCATGCAAAAGGCCGGAAGAACGCCCGCCGACAGTTAAGTGGGCAATTAAGCGCATTAACGTCCCAACTGTCAGTGATCTTCCGTGGCCTGACCAACCTTATAGTTGGCAGATGGGCCAATCGGCCAGGCGGCCTTCACATTTTGGTTGAAACTTCATCCGAGGGTGGGATGAAATCTCCATTCGCATTTCAAATAAAAATAAATACCTGGGGACTGTTTTTTTTAATGAGGTATGCTTTCAGACGCTTTTTTGCGCTGCATGGACATTTCTTGCAGCATTTTTGGGCTTTCTTTTCTTATTTGCAGGTCTGCAGCTCCATGAGGCAGCCGTCCGCCTTCAGGGAGCTCTCTCGAGGTGCCCACCCGCACCCGCGGTGACATCGGTCCCCTGTCCCCCAGTGACAGTGCTGAGCCTTTCTCCGGGCGTGTTTCACGCTGGCTGGCTGTTAATTGGCCGGCCAGCGTATGATCGCGGGTGGGAGCACATTTCGCGTCTGCTTCTGGGCCTGCCAATCAGAGTGCCAAATTCAGGCCTGAGGATGGCTAAACCATTAAACATTATCTATCTGTTCATGTGGTCATTTTGACAATGAAAGTTAATTTTGGTGACAGGTCAATGGTGAAACATTATCTTTGAGCTCCATTCTTCACCCACTCTTCATTCTCGCTCTGACAAACACAGTGGATACATAGAAACATAGAAACTAGGAGGAGGAGTAGGCCATTCGGCCCTTCAAGCCTGCTCCACCATTCATTATGATCATGACTGATCATCCAACTCAATAGCCTGCTCCTGCTTTCTCCCCCTATCCTTTGATCCCTTTCGCCCCAAAAGCTATATCTAACTCCTTCTTGAAAACATACAATGTTTTGGCCTCAACTGCTTTCTGTGGTAGTGAATTCCACAGGCTCACCACTCTCTGGGTGAAGAAATTTGTCCTCATCTCAGTCCTAAATGGTCTACCCCGTATCCTCAGACTGTGACCCCTAGTTCTGGACTCCCCCAGCATCGGGAACACCCTTCCTGCAACTACCCTGTCTAGTCCTGTTAGAATTTTATAGGTTTCTATGAGATCCCCCCTCATTCTTCTGAAATCCAACAAATATAACCCTAACTGACTCAATCTCTCCTCATACATCAGTCCCGCCATCCCAGGAATCAGTCTCATAAACCTTCGCTGCACTCCCTCTATAGCAAGAATATCCTTCCTCAGATAAAGAGACCAAAACTGCACACAATATTCCAAGTGCGGTCTCACCAAGGCCCTGTATAATTGCAGTAAGACATCCCTGTTCCTGTACTCGAATCCTCTCGCTATGAAGGCCAACATACCATTTGCCTTCTTTACCGCCTGCTGCATCTGCATGCTTACCTTCAACGACTGGTGTACGAGGACACCCAGGTCTCGTTGCACATTCCCCTCTCTCAATTTATAGCTATTCAGATAATAACCTGCCTTCCTGTTTTTTTCTGCCAAAGTGGATAACCTCACATTTATCCACATTATATTGCATCTGCCATGCATTTGCCCACTCACTGAGGGGCACAGTGGATATGCTGGGCACAGTGTATATGAGGGGCACAGTGGACATGTCGAGCACAGTGGATATGATGGGCACATGGGATATGTTGGGCACAATGAATATGAGGGGCACAGCATATATTTTT
This sequence comes from Carcharodon carcharias, assembly GCF_017639515.1. Taxonomy (NCBI): domain Eukaryota; kingdom Metazoa; phylum Chordata; class Chondrichthyes; order Lamniformes; family Lamnidae; genus Carcharodon; species Carcharodon carcharias. The sequence continues at coordinate 5,307,828 of NC_054474.1, forward strand.
GGCACAGTGGATATGTTGGGCACAGCAGATATGCTGGGCACAGTGAATATGCTGGGCACAGTGGCTTTGTTGAGCATAGTGGATATGATGAGCACAGCGGATATAACGGGTCCAGTGGATATGATAGGCACATTGAATACGTTTAACACAGTGGATACGTTGAACACAGTGGATATATTGAAGGCATTGGATATGCTGAACACAGTGGATACATTGAACACAGTGGATATATTGGACACAGTGGATATATTGAACACAGTGGATATGCTGAACACAGTGGATACGTTGAACACAGTGGATACATTGAACACAGTGGATATATTGAACACAGTGGATATATTGAACACAGTGGATATATTGAACACAGTGGATACGTTGAACACAGTGGATACGTTGAACACAGTGGATATATTGAAGGCATTGGATATGCTGAACACAGTGGATACATTGAACACAGTGGATATATTGGACACAGTGGATACGTTGAACACAGTGGATACGTTGAACACAGTGGATACATTGAACACAGTGGATATATTGAACACAGTGGATATATTGAACACAGTGGATATATTGAACACAGTGGATACGTTGAACACAGTGGATACATTGAACACAGTGGATATATTGAACACAGTGGATATATTGAACACAGTGGATATATTGAACACAGTGGATATATTGGACACAGTGGATATGTTGGACACAGTGGATATATTGAACACAGTGGATATATTGAACACAGTGGATATATTGAACACAGTGGATATATTGAACACAGTGGATATGTTGAACACAGTGGATATATTGAACACAGTGGATATATTGAACACAGTGGATACGTTGAACACAGTGGATACGTTGAACACAGTGGATATATTGAACACAGTGGATATATTGAACACAGTGGATATGCTGAACACAGTGGATATATTGAACACAGTGGATATATTGAACACAGTGGATACGTTGAACACAGTGGATACGTTGAACACAGTGGATATATTGGACACAGTGGATATATTGGACACAGTGGATATATTGAACACAGTGGATACATTGAACACGGTGGATATATTGAACGCAGTGGATAGGCTGAACACAGTGGATACGTTGAACACAGTGGATACGTTGAACACAGTGGATATATTGGACACAGTGGATATATTGGACACAGTGGATATATTGAACACAGTGGATATATTGGACACAGTGGATATATTGGACACAGTGGATATATTGAACACAGTGGATATATTGAACACAGTGGATACGTTGAACACAATGGATATATTGAACGCAGTGGATATGCTGAACACAGTGGATACGTTGAGCACAGTGGATATATTGAACGCAGTGGATATGCTGAACACAGTGGATATGCTGAACACAGTGGATACGTTGAACACAGTGGATATATTGAACGCAGTGGATATATTGAACACAGTGGATACGTTGAACACAGTGGATATATTGAACGCAGTGGATATATTGAACACAGTGGATATATTGGACACAGTGGATATGTTAAGCACAACAGATTAAAGGATTGCGCCCGGGAGCATGTACATTCCAGAATATAGCAGTATGCAAATTAGTATGTTGAATTGCAGGCTTCTCATTTAGATGCTGGTGGACCTACAAAATTTTTCAGGCCTTTTTTGCTTTTACTTTAGGCTGTCCGTCTCTGTTCTGTTTCTCAGCCACTGCTAAAACACAGCAAATGCTCAGAAGAGGCTTAAAAGAAAGGATGACAAAGCTCCCATTAAAACTAGCTGCTTGAATGCAATAAGCAGTCTGGTATGGAGTCACATGGATCAGGAAAGCCATAGGTTTGACGGTCAGCCCATGCTAAGTTATAGAATCATACAGCAGCACAACACAGGAACAGGCCACTCAGCCCATCAAACCTGTTCTGTTCATTTCAAAGAGCAATTCAGTTCGTTCCATTTTTCCGCTGTTTCCTCATATCTCCGTAATTTGTTTTCTCCTTCAAGTTTTTATCTGTTTGCATTTTGCAGGTTACTGTTGAAGCTGTATCCATTACCTTATTAGACAGTGCGTTCCAAATCCAAACCACACGTTGTGTAAAATAAATTTCCCACATATCACCTTTGGTTCTTTTGACAGTCACCTTAAGTCTGGGCCCTCTGGTTATCAACGCTTCAGACATTGGAAACAGTTTCTCTTTAACTAGCATCAATTAGACGATCGTTGGGATCCAGCACTGCAAATGACCTTAGCTACATATCACAGAGCGTTACAACCAGTCCCCAGGCCAGGTTCCCCCAAATTGTTATGCTCCCGGGTGAGGAGGGATGTATTGGCTCCCGTTCTTTTTTCAATCCCCTCGGTTGGGGTTAAGTTAAAAAGGATCCCTTCCCTCATGGATATCTTTTCCCAGTCCAAATGTGTTTATGTTTTAAAAGGAGCCAATTTAACTAGGCTTCCTTGAGCAAAAGAAAGAATAAATTTATTAGTTACTAAAATGCAAGAAAAAAGTAATAAAAGTACAACACACACACACACACATACAGGTAAGCAGTGAGAAGTGAGTCCAGAAATAAAGATTTAAAAAAAGGTATACAAATCAGTCTTTTGACTTGCCTGTGACGAGTAGATGGTGAAATGTTGCAACTGTTAAGTTGGGTGATTCCGAAAGCGCTGACTTTGGTAGTTGAGCAGTGGGCTTGGAGATTCTTGGTTCTGCAGGTCAGCTGAAAGGAGTTGTCCTCTTTCCTTTTTGTCTGTGGCTTTGCTAACTTGTGACTTGCCTCCAGCAATCAGAAAGGGCTCATTTTACCTGCAAGTGCAGGGATGCCTAGTTGATGTTCTTCAGCTATGACCTTCACAGCCCACCCTCAAACACCAAGCCTGGAACACCAAAACTAGCACACACAACTACTGTTGCCGTTGGCTTTTTAACACCTTTTCTTGTGTATTCCTGGAAGGGAAAAAAAAACATGTCTTTTGCCCAGATCTGCTTTCATTTCAATTCACATCATATCCACAGTCTGGGATATAACTCACAGGAGATGGTTTCTGCTAATATGGTAATCAACCTTCATTTCCTCCACAACCACAGGAAATAACAGTTCAGTTTTTGCATTTCATCTTTTCCTTTGAAACGTCACTGCCTGAAGTAACCCTTTACACCTTTTTAAGTGTGACATTCTGTTCTCTGGACTAGTTGGCCAAGTGTAATCCACATAGGAATTTTCCAGCAAGTGGTTACCTTACAGCCTCAACCAGCTTTTGCTTGTTAAAAAACACATGTCTTACTTAAAAGTTCAATATATCCATAAGCATTTTGGGGCTATAACTCGTGATCGTGACGAATGGTGTGGGCGGGGGTGGGGAAGTAGCCAAGGTCACTCTTGGCCTACAAGGCTCAGTGAAAGATGTGTTGGAATGGATGTTGGCTAATCCAGTTATGATGCCCTCTAAGAACAAATGACTTTCTTTCTCTCACTCTTCAGGGTTACACATGTGGAAAGGGCAATTGGTAAAAGCACAGGGCAGGTGGCAGATGCTGGTGGGTGTAGATCTGCAGTGCAGCAATAGGGGGGAGAAATGTTGCCTGAAATCACACTGCTGAGAGATTTCCCCAACCCCTTTGGGTTTATACCACTCTTATAAATCCCAGTATCACCAATGTAACAGCAATAAGTACACGTGTACCAGGTCAAATAGTCATAGTGACTTTTTCCAATGTTATAAATGGTACATATATATACATTAACCTGATTTACTAGAATATGATTTCAGGTTCTTTGTAAGCGAAGATCAAGGGAAGGTTTGTCTCTGTGGTCGCTGGCATGATTCTTGGGTGACCGATGAGGCCAATCTTGGGTCTGCAGGTGATTGCCTAGTTGGGGCATGGGAATTCCTGTTTTGGAGGGGTTCTGCTTTAAGGAGACTCCTTCCATTTTCTATGCTTTTCTTCAGCAGCCTGATGTCTCTTTGTTTTGAATTTGTAGGCTGCTCTCCGTGTTTTTGTGTACCATCTGCCTGTGTCTGCAGCCTCCAGCTCCCACCCCTGTTGGCCAATGTCAGCCAGAGGGATCTGTCCTTTCAGCAGGTCTTTGAATCCTTTGCAAAATGCAGCACAGTTTCACTTGCGAATCCTGCATGCATGGCACATGTTCTGTGTCTTTCATAACGCAATAGGTGTTGCCAGGGAATGGATTCAATGCTGGGCAGATTGGCTCTGTTAAGGACTTCATTGTTTGTGATATAATCCTGCCATCTGACTTTCACGATGGATTGAAGACAATATTGATGGAAGTGCTCCAGCAATTGCCTTTGTTTTCTGTTCAGAATCCAAGACCCTGACCCTGACAAGGGTTGGTGATGACAACTTGAGTTTGGGTAGAGATGCACAATGAATGGTTTTGCCAGACACGCTTCAATAGGCAGCCAAATTTGCTGTTGGTCTTCAATAGTCAGTTGTCTATGCTCTTACCAATAGTGGCATATTTGAGGTAATGCTACCCAGATGGGTAAACTGTTCTACTGCACTGAGGCTGCTGCTCTCAATGCTGATCTGTGGTGGATTCTAATATCCTCGGGGTCAAGGTTGGTCCAGCACCTCTGCTCTCTTCAGGCTGATAATCAGACCAAAGGCAATTGCTGCATCAGAAGCACAGTTTCCAGTCAGTGGAACCACTGGAGATAGAGAATCTGAGGACTCCATTCTGCTTGACCTGGCCTTCCTGGCCTTTGTGCAGTTGACAGAGAACAGACTTAGCACAAGTGCAAAGATACAGCAATTGGGGGGGAAAGACAAAAAGGGCAGGCACAAGATGGCCCTGCGATCCAGCTTCAACCCTGTATGTAGTCAGCTCAATAGCACAGGCTGTTTGACTGTAGACCTGAGGCAGCAATATCATCTGGCAGCGTCCTGAGTGACCAAGCAGCTTTCTCTATGGATAGCACAGCTTGCTCTGACTGGAGATGGGCCTGGAAAATGTGATCCAAACATTGCTTGTCTCAAGCTGTCTGTCTTCAAACTTGTCTGCAAAACTACTCTTACTTCTGGTAGATAGAATCTATGGAGTCTCGTAGTTTTCTTGTGCATGGGCCTTTCCTTCTGGGTGATGGTTTGATCCTGAAGACAACTGTAGTTTGGCTTACCACAGCCAACAGACAATCCTTCCAGCAGTGCAGAGGGAAGGATTAATGAAAACAAAAACAAAACGTGACAAAACATCTTGAAACTTGTGTGCTGAAATGTTCGCAAAACGTTAAATTTAGATGACCACAGCCAGACATTCTGAAAGACATTCCCTACTCGCAGCTGGAGAGCTTACCGGCTACACAGCAACATCACAACACTCAGTGATGTTCATTTTACAAAGCAAAGATCATTGACAGAGCATGGAGCAGGTTTAATAATTTTCCAGTCAAGGAAAGTTAAAAATGAACAATACCTCTCAGGTGTTGGATTTATTCAGAAGAACGTCATTGCCAGCTGGCTTCAGAACCTCCCCATTGTTTTTTTCTGATCAACTCATATCCCTACGACTAACACTCCAGGTCAACCAGTGCCCCATGCATTACCAACATGTAAGCTCCTACCCTACAAACCGATATAGTAAGCAATGAAGACTTCTACTGTGACATGTAAAACCTCCTACTGAATGTTGACTCCACAGATAAGCTCATCGTACTTGGAGTTTTCAGTGCAAGAGTTGGACATGACCAAGGGCGTTGCCAATGGCAATGACAATTTTTAACTTCTGCTGGCATTCTGATGGAGCATGAACTCAACATCACTAATACTCTATTCCAGCACAAAGCCAGGTTTGAGACCACCTCGAGGTACCCACGTTCAAAGCACTGGCACCTTTTGAATTATATTCTGGTGAAGCACATACTACATACTACAATTATGTCCAGTACTGACCACAGGCTGGTCCACCCTATTGTCGTATTCAGAATCAAACCATCACTCAGAAGGAAAGGCTGAAACACAGGAAAACTACGAGACTCCATAGATTCCACCTACCAGAAGTAAAAGCAGTTTTGCAGACAAGTTTGAAGACAGACAGTGACCCAATTCCGAGCAGTGCTATTAAACAGCAGAGTCGTGGGAACGGTTGAAACTCATTCTACAAGAAACAATTGGGGAAGTGGTTGGCTTCTCAAGCAGAAGATATCAAGATCGGTTTGATGAAAATGACATAGAAATACAAGTTTCTTCAGAAGAAACGCTGCTGCCAGTATAGATTTCTTGCATGTCCTGATAGTCAGGATACAGAAACTGTGTACAAGGCAGCCTGCAGCTTGCTACAAACCAAACTGCGAGTCCTCCAAAACAACTGGTAATCAGCGTTCACTGAGAGGATACAAAGCTATGCATGGACTGCAGCGGTTCAAGAAAGCAGCTCACCACCACCTTCTCAAGGGCAATTAGGGATGGGAAATAAATGCTGGCCTAGACAGTGATGCCCACATCCCTTGAATGAATAATATTTTTTTTTAAAGTTATGGGAGGGAAGAGATCTTTCTACGAAACCTTGAGATCCATATGTGGACCTCCCTTCCAGGTGCAGGTGCCACTAATATCTGCGGATGGCAAAACCCTGCTCCTAGATAAGGAAACCGAGCACTTTGAGAGCCTATTTGTTGACCAGCAGATGGTGGAAGAAAAGCCCATCGTAAAGATCTGCCAATCAGAAGCAATGCCTGAGCTGGATGAGCCACCAATCCGTGAAGAGATCGAGACTGCTACAGGACAATTAACATCACACAAAGCCCTGAAATAGACGGGATTGCAGCTAAGGTCTATAAACATGGTGGAGATGTGATCCTTAATAGGTTTACAGATCTGTTTCCAGCATGCTGGGACATACGAACTGTGTCTGAGGACATTCAAGAAGCAGTGATTGTCTCCCACTAAAAAAAAAACAAGGGAGAGAAGTTTGACTGTTCAGACTGCAAGGCACCCCGCATTGTCAGCTGCAGGTAAAACCTTGGCCAAAGCCCTTCTGAATAGACCTGTTCCAACAATAGCTGAAGAAAGCTTCCCTGTAAGTCAGTGCAGAATCAGACTCAATGGGGATACTAAAATCTTGTGCTGAGAGAGATCCTGGAGAAGTGCAAAGAACAAAACATGGGCTTGTATGCTACCTTTGTTGACTGCACCAGGGCATCTGATAGAGTCAGCCAGATGAACTTTGGATGACACTATCTCGACTGGTGTGCCCCAAGGTTCCTTAGCATTCTCCATAATATATTAAGGAACCGTGACCAGTGTTCCTAGTTCTTGTACTTGCATTAGAGGTAAAGAATGTCAGGCAATACCCTATTATATCAGCAGATAAGAGGGATTTATGACAATGTTCTATACAAACCCAACAAGAGATGATCCGTATACCCTGTTTACAAGATGTTTTTTGTCCCCGTGGTGCTGACTCCAGTTGTGTGGGTCTTGCAACGCTTGCTACCAATCCCAGCAAAGTTACATTTGGGGTGTTGATAGCTGGCGTTTGCATGGGTTTCATCCACTTTAAAATCAGCTTTACCTACCCCTTTTGTTCTTAAGGAGTTAGACCCATTCAATGATCAACCATTGACAAGGGGATAAAGATGCCAGCTTGTGATGCCATGCAATTAACTGGCAATTGCCTTGTGGCTTATAAGTTATTTCTGCGACTGTGCTAATTTGCTGAAGTGCTGCTTCTAAATCAGCCTGAGTGGTGCCTGCACTTGGCAAATGACTATCGATGCCTGAAACCTCCCACTTAATTGTATGACAGCCCAAAGCCCCAAACTCTGTCCAATTGCCAGCTGTGTACAAATGTTAAGTGACTCAGGGCAGCTGAATGCTACCAACTGATAAGTGAATACTCTGCTAGGAATGGTTGCTGCAAGATTGAAGAAAGAAAGCTTGCTGTTCTGTGAAGGAGGCATGCTGAAGGGGATTCCCTGGCTCCTGTCCTCTTAACACAAGCTGTCTAAGTCTGGCCTTTGCACAATTCAATGGTAATGCTCTACAAACAAGTGAGGGGTGGGGTGGGGTGGGGTGGGGGGAAAGACCTAAAGCAATGAAGGACCTTTGAGAGGAATTATCTGCAAAATTAACATCCACTCCCAACAAAGTATTGAGCTCAGGAATGGAGCCAGTTTCTCAGCTTCTACTAGGTATTTGGTCTCAATCGAGCTGAGTGGGTTGAGAGTAAAGGGAAAGGGAGATGGGGGGAAAGGGGTAAATCAGCTGTCAGTGTTCCTCAATTATAATCACCATCCATCTCCCCCTGCCCCAGGTAATGCAAATGTCATGGCTTGGGTTGGGGGAGCGGGGGGCGGGGTGGAGGGAGGATTAGGCTCTTCCATGATTCTTTGCACAGACAAATAGCCAGTGGAACTCACCACCCTCTCACACATAGAGAAAGGCTGGTTGAGGCAGATGGTGTAGTGGTAAAGTCACTGGACTAATAATCTAAAAGGATCTAGGTTAATACTTTGGGGGCACAGGTTCAAAACCCACAACAGCAGCTAGGGGAATTTAAATTCAATTGCTAAAACATCGGGAATTGAAAGCTAGTTTCAGTCATGGTGATGAGAAAGCTGTGATCAATCGTTGTCACAAGTGTCCTTTAGGGAAAGAAATCTGTCATCCTTACCTGGTCTGGCTTACATGTAGGCTCCAGACCCACAGCAATGCAATTGATTCTTAAATGGCCTAGCAAGCCACTCAGGTTCAAGGGCAATTAGGGATGGGCAACAAATGCTGGCCTTGCCACTGGTACCCCACATCCCAAAAATGCCTGAGGACTGTGTGAGATCTGTGCAACTATACCTGACAGAGAAGGTGGGGGGGAAGCTTACTTCAGTATCAGTTAAAAACACAACGGGTGCAATTTTTCACGCCCGTTGGCATCGGGGAAGGCCAAAAATCGGCTTCACAACGTGTTGACACTGGTTTGCGATCGTTCGCTCCACCTTTCAACTGTGGCCTGCGTTTCCTGCCACCGCATATCGGAAGCTTCATTATAATACATCTGCATATCATTATAATGCATCTGCATATCATCATAATACATCTGCGTGTCATTATAATACATTTGCATGTCATTATAATACATCTGCATATCATTATAAGCCCAGCTCACCGGATTATTCCGCCCACGTCAGCGGGAAAACACGTTGGTGCAGAACACGCCACGACAACAACTGTGCAGAAATCGGGACTTTACCGTCAGGACCTTGCTCAGATCGTGGACATCCGAGGAGCAGAAGAGGCTGGAGCCCAACAGCAACCGGATCCTGGAGGAACGCGTCCATCGCATGCTGGGTGGATTCTGATGGACAAGGCGCCGCTGCAAAGCAGCTCGCGGAAGGTGGAAAGTCACAGTGGACGCTCTGCTTCAAGGCATCAGTGTCTGGGGCATGGGCTCCGTCAGGTGGGGGAGAGGGAGGGTCCAGCTGGGAGTGGGAGAGGAAGGTGCGTCATGGTGGGGAGGTGGGGGCTGAGGTGGAGGGCGTGGGGGGCACGATGGTGTCATGGACCAGTTGCGTGCGACTGAACTGCTAGTGGTGGGGGGGGGGGGGGGGTGGCGCAGGAGAGCAGGGGGAGGAGTAAATGAAGCTGAAAGCCACCATTACATGTTATTCAGTGAATAATGAACCTGAGTACAGCAACCAGGATGTCTTTTTGCGGCTATAAAGGGCCTTGGAGAGACCCCACCTGGAGTGTTGTGGGCAGTTTTGATCTCCTTATCTAAGAAAGGATATACTTGTCATAGAGGGAGTGCATTAAACGTTCACCAGACTGATTCCTGGGATGGCAGGATTGTCATACGAGGAGAGATTGGGCCGACCAGGCCTGTATTCACTGGAGTTTAGAAGAATGAGAGGGGATCTCACTGAAACGTATAAAATTCTGACAGGGCTGCACAGACTGGATGCAGAGATGATGTTTCCTCTGGCTGGGGGGGTGGGTCTAGAACAAGGGGTCACAAACTCAGGAAACGGGGTAGGCCATTTAGGACTGAGATGAGGAGAAACATCTTCACTCAGGGGTTGGTGAACCTGAGGAATTCTCTACCACAGAGGTTGTGGAGGCCAAGTCACTGAATGTAGTTAAGAAGGAAGTAGATTTCTAGAGTCTAAAGGTGTCAGGGAGTATGGGGAAAGAGTGGGAGTACAGCGTTGAGATAGAGGATCAGCCATGATCGTATTGAATGGTGGAGCAGGCTCAAAGGGCTGAATGGCCTACTCCTGCTCCTATTTCCTATGTTTCTATGAAAGTGAAAATATTTTCAGATTATTAAGTGACAAAATATGTTCACCCGTGCAACCACTTGTGATCACAAATTCTTACCTTTTCTAAGCCTAACACTTCTTCCAAGTGCTGCCCTGACATCCACAGGAAGGGTGGACACAGCCTGTGCAATGGTTGCCCTGTTGAATCTGATGACTTTGGCGTGGGGGCCCTGACTTGCTTTGGCCGTCCTCCTGTGGGCCAGCTGCTCCCTCTGCGGTGACAGAGGATGAGGTTGAGGGGTTGACAGGGCAAGGGAACCCGGAGGGAGTGGACAACCTCTGGGTTTCTGAGTGGATGACCCGAGGTGTTCAGCTGCCGCTCCTCTTCTCTTTGGGTGTCCGAGGGCCCTGGCGTGACTCCGTAAGGGGAAGGAGCACCTGGAGGGACATCGGGTTTCCCCATCTCCCACTCGTGTTGCCACTACAGGAATGCACCCATAGCTCCCTTGATGGAGTGCAGGTCTGTACACACCTCCATGTTCTGCTGGACCAGGGTCTCCATGTCATCTGTCATCCTCCCCATGGAGACCCACTGCGCGCACATGTGTGCAACACTTCATCAGAGTGCAGGTGGACGCACTCCTCCGACTCGCATGCCACTCTGTCCAGGGTTTGCATCAGCTCTGTCTGATGTTCCCCGCCTTCTGCTGACTCTCCACGATGAGTTGGAAGGCTGAATCCAGAGTCTCGTCATCTGACTCACAGATGCCTCTTCCCCAGCAGACCTCTAAGCACCAGGGAGCTCGGCTGAACCTGCCTCCTCCTGCAGCACACAGGTGCCTTTGTGGTGACCACCAGATTGTGAACCCGAACCTGCTCTAAATCTAGGTCCCAACGAGGTGTGCATCTCTGCGCTGCTGCAGAGTGTGGGTAAGCGCTGTGACGGGTCTTCCAGGCTGCTTATTTCCAGCTCTTCAATGGAGGAGATGTCCTCTTGGCTGGAGGTGTGGATGTGGATGGAGCTGAGGGACTGTCTGGCTGAGGGTGTCAGTCACTTGGCAGAGCTCCCTGTGAACTAAAGTAGAGATAATTAGTGCATGGCAGCAGAGTCAAAAGCAGGAGAGAGAGCACTCACAGTTGGGTTGAGAGAGGGATGATGTGATGCAGGATCCTCATGTGCATGTTCGCCACTGACCTCACTGTCACCACAGGCACGGTCCACATTCTCACCAGTTAGCGCAATGGCACACTCCTCAAAGTGAGTGGGACCTTTCCCTGCTGCAGTGAACCAGTTTGTCCTGCATGAGAACAGGTGTAGAGAATGTGAGCAGGACACATGGCACTGTGTGGAATGTTTGTGTGGTGAGCTCCAGAGCATATGAGCCTGATGGAGATGTGAGGGTGTGTGTGGGAGTTAGTGGTGTTGTCATTGAGGTGTGAGATCCCTGTGCACGTGTGATGGGTTTGTGAGTGTGTGAGTTGAGAGTGATGAGAAGAGTGAGTTACCCTGATGGAACGGATGAGACCATTCATCCTGTAGTGGCACTGGGTGGCTGTCCTCTCTTGCAGGGCATTGGCGTTGACCACCACCTCCCATGCTGGATTGGTGAACTTGCTTGCTGGTCTTTTCCCTGAGTGGGGTTAGAGGATATCACACGAGCTTCCACTGTGTCTAGTAGGCCCATGGGCCAGGGGGTTGGTGGGGGTGGTGGAGGGGGGGCGGGGTTGGTGGGGGGTGGGGAGTTGCTAAATCTGGGGGAGCACATTTCCTCCCTTTGGCAGACGTCAATTCAAGGCAGCTTCCTATCCCTTGAAGAGCGCCAGAACTTTGCAGGGGCGGCCGTTAGATATGGCGCGTGGTAAACTGAAGGCCTGAGGTGACAGCGGGGTGGGCGAATGAGAAGACCCAGCGTGTTTCCATGCAATGCTTGATCAATGAGGCAGGATTGGGACGATACAAGGTGAAAAGCCAGTGGAGGCTGTGGTGGCGGGAGTGGGGGGGTGGGGGGGTGGTCTATGAATATTTTAAGGCGGAGGTAGATAGACTCTTGTTAGGCAAGAGAATCAAAGGTTATCAGGGGGAGATGGGAATGTGGAACTCGAAACATAAACAGATCAGCCATGATCTTATTGAATGGCAGAGCAGGCTCGAGGGGCCGAATGGCCTCCTCCTGCTCCTATTTCCTACCCGTTACCACGCTTAGTGCAAACCTGGGACTATTCCGCCCAATGTTTAAAATAAATAGAAGAAAAAATGGCATTTTAATAAAATGCCTTTCACAAAGTCAGCTCATCCCAAAGTATCTTTGAGCCAATGAACTGCTTCTGAATTGTAGTCACTGTTGTAATGTAGAAACACAGCAGCCAATTTGCACACAGCAAGATCCCAAAAGAGCAATGTGAAAATGAACAGATCATCAGCTTTTGTTTTAATGGCGTTGATGAAGGGATAAATCTTGACCAGGAAGAGTGGGAAGAAACTTCCTTTGAAATAGTGCCTTGTGATCTTTCATGCTCACCTGAGGGGGTAGAAGGACCGTGGCTCAACATCCCATGCATCAGGTTGCACAGTTGACAGTGTAGCACTCCGTCAAAATGGCAACTAGATTTTGTGCTCAGATCTCTGGTGGGGCAGCTCGAATCAACAGCCCCCTGATTGAGAGGTAAATGCACTGATCCAGCCTGCTGACAAAGCATCAGCTACAGGAGAAACCTTAGCAAGACACACACTCACTTCCAAAGCACTGCTGGAAATGCAATGGGATATTTTAAAGTGATGGGTCACCCTATCCAGCAATGCAAGTGTTGCCTCAGCACATATGAGGTGTACCTTTAAGAAAGTATACCTTAAACTGCTTTCAATCACTACCACCTCTACAGGATATGATGTAGTAACCCCATGAATTGTCACTCAGCCTACAAGCATTAAGAGTAGAGGTCAGATGTATTGTACTTGGCCTCCTAGTTAACTCTATCTGTATTTTGTCATCTTCAAACAAAGAACCCACGTTACTGATTCACCAACACTTGTCGTACGATTGGTATGTTTATGCCGAATAGAGAAGAATGGAACACTGCTTAGTTTCCATTAAAGTTTAGGTAAACAGTTGACTGGCACACAAATGCCTTTGTCATGGAGCGACAGGATGTGGCCTCGAACCAATGCATGAGGGTGTAGCAAGACCAAAACCTTTCAGCTGGGAGGTCGGGGAGATGGCAAAAGGGGATATAAAATACACAAAACCAGGGGGAGGATTTACCTCGACCACTCATTCACGCTGGTGAGTGGCCAGATTAAAAATAGTTCCTAAATCAAGCATGAGAAAAATAAAATACTGCAGATGCGGTAAATCTGAAATAAAACCAGAAAATGCTGGAAATGCTTAACAGGTCATCGGAGGAGAGAGAAAATTAGAATTAGCATTTCAGTTTGGTGACCTTTCAACAGAACTGGATGAAGTATTTCCAGCATTTTTTGTGTTTATTGCAAAGAAATATCCCCAGCCCAGATACCGGCCAGGATTTTCCAGTCCCTCACACTGACGGGATCTTCTGGTCCCATTGGCGTCAACGGAGGTTTCAATGGTTCGCCATGGGGGAACCCGCTGGTGGGGGCTGGAAAACTCTGGCCGTTATATCTGCAGCAAGTGCAGTGAGAATATTTTGTAGACCATAAGACCATAAGACATAGGAGCAGAAATTAGGCCATTCAGCCCATCGAGTCTGCTCCGCCATTCCATCATGGCTGATCAGTTTCTCAGCCCCATTCTCCCACCTTCTCCCTTTGATCTCCTTACCAATCAAGAACCTATCTATCTCAGTCTTAAATATTCTCCACAGCCTTCTGTGGCAATGAATTCCATAGATTCACCACTCTCTGGCTAAATAAGTTTCTCCTCATCTCTGTTCTAAAAGGTCTTCCCTTTACTCTGAGGCTGTGCCCTCGGGTCCTAGTCTCTCCTACTAATGGAAACATCTTCCCCACGTCCACTCTATCCAGGCCTTTCAGTATTCCGTAAGTTTCAATCAGATCCCCCCTCATCCTTCTAAACTCCATCGAGTATAGACCCAGAGTCCTCAAACGTTCCTCATACGTTAAGCCTTTCATTCCTGGGATCGTTCTTGTGAACCTCCTCTGGACCCTCTCCAGGGCCAGCACATCCTTCCTGAGATACAGGGCCCAAAATTGCTCACAATATTCTAGATGTGGTCAGACCAGAGCCTTATAAAGCCTCAGCAGCATATCCCTGCTTTTATATTCTAGTTCTCTCGAAATAAATGCCAACATTGTATTTGCCTTCCTAACTACCGACTCAATCTGCAAGTTAACCTTAAGAGAATCCTGGGCTAGGACTCGTAAGTCCCTTTGCATTCCAGATTTCTGAATTCTCTCCCCATTTAGAAAATAGTCTATGCTTCTATTCTTCCTACCAAAGTGCATGACCTCACACTTTCCCACGTTGTATTCCATCTGCCACTTCTTTGCCCATTCTCCTAACCTGTCCAAATCCTTCTGCAGCCTCCCCACCTCCTCAATACTACCTGTCCCTCCAACTATCTTTGTATCATCTGCAAACTTAGCCAGGATGCCCTCAGTTCCTTCATCTAGATCATTAATGTATAAAGTGAAAAGTTGAATCAATGAGCAGACTGTCATCTGCCTGGGTTAAGATTGGATAGTCAGCTGTCTTGAGTGACAATTTAGACATGTTTTGTCCTCTCTCTCTCTCTCTCACAGACACTCTCATAGAGGTGCCAATGTCCTTGACACTCACCTCATATATTGTAAAGCAGCCCTTATTCACTCGGTTTGATAATGAGCATCAGCAAGCTATTCACTGCAGAGTGCTCACAACCAAATCTGATCTGGTTCTCACTGAGTGTCCAGCCACATGCACTTGGATGGGCAGGGAGCACTGGATAGCAAATTTAAACAGCAACGACTTGTATTTATATAGCATCTTTAACATAGTAAAATGCCCCAGTGCAATTCACAGGAGCGTAAGCAAAAGAAATTTAACATTGAGCCTCAGATGGAGATGCTGGGCAGATTACCAAAGAGGTAGGCTTAAAGGAACTCATTATGGAAGGAAAGAGTGAGGTCCTCCTTTAACATGTTCTTAGGATGTGTGTGTTTCTGACAAAGCCAGCATTTATTGCTCGTACCTAATTGCTCTTGAGAAGGTGGAGGTGAGGTAGAGATTTGCAGAGGTTTAGGGAGGGAATTCCAGAGCTTAGGGCTTAGGCAGCCGAAGACACCGCCGCCAATGGTGGAACAAGGAGAATTGAGAATTAGAAGAGAGGAGATCTCTCGGAAGGTTACGGGACTGGAGGAGATTATAGAGATAGGGAGGGGTAAGGCCATAGAAGGATTTGAAGACAAGGATAAAAGTTTTAATTTAAAGGGATTGTTGCACCACAAGCCAATGTAGGTCAGCGAGCACAGGGAAGATAAGTGAATGGAACTTGGTGCAAGTTAAGCCACAACGTTGAGAGTCTTCAAATGATATGGTCAAGGAGCAGCACATAGATAAAAAAAAAGGAGGGAGGGAGAGGAGAGCAAAGCGCCAAGCACAAATGCTTATCTTTGTGTTTAAATCTCTTCCTGTCTTGCCCCTCCTACTTTTGTAACCTCCTCTAGCATTGAAATCCTGAAATGTTCTCCTGACTCTGGCTCTTCATATATTCTATTTCCTCTGGCCTCGTCATCGGAGGTTGTGCCTCCATATGTCTTCCCATCTTCTAAACAGAACTTGGACATGGAAAATACTGTTGGGTTAAGTTTAGGGGTGAAGCAATAAAAAGAAGATTCAGTCTGGATTCAGAGCAATGTTCAACTTATATTGATTCACACACAAATAAATGCCACAAACCCCTTGAAGAAGCATTGTTATACATCGCGAAAGCACACGTGCTGTAATGCTTTGTGAATTTTTAATTTGGAATTTAATCTTTCGTGGTACAATTAAACCCCCTCCACTTTCTAACCTCTCTCTCTCTCTTTCTCCTCCTTTAAGACGTTTTAAACCCATCTCTTCAGCCAAGCTTTTGGTCGTTATTTCTAACATCTCAGCCAGGAGTTTCCACTCAATTACACTGTTTCTTGCAGCACAATTCTCCACAATAACAGCATAATCAATGACAAAGATTGCAGAATTTAAGCGCAAATTGCATTCAGCACGACTTGAGTTTCCAAGACCTTTTGCACTCTTAAAAACAGTGCACGAGAAGCGGTTCCTGACCACAAAACTGCCCATTGCCCGAGCATGAAGTCATCACCACGACAGCTAATTGCATCTTTTGCTTCCCTTTGAGGAGTTTCCAAAAGTTAAGTTGGTTCCTTGGGGCAATAGGACACTAATAGGTACATGCTGAATGTTTTTGAACATTGTATTTAATTTACTAATAACTGGCTGCAGTCCCTGGTCTAACTGGAAAATATTTTTGTATTTTTTTTCAAAAGATCTTCAGTAATTTAAAATAGACTCACTCACAGGTGATGGATTGACATTATGATTTGGATTGCTTGCTTTTATGAGTTAAATCCATTTTCAGCTGCATTAATCAAACATCACCAAATTACTGCTCTTAACTATATCAAAGGATATTTTTTTAAAGCAAATGCATTCTGAAAACAAATTGTGAATTAAAATGGTGTCCAATTGCACTGGCTCATGAAATAGATGTTACATTCGGTGATATGCAAATGAGTTTGAGTGGAAACTTATGTAAAAATAACACTTTCAAAGCAGGGAAATTTTGGGTGCAATTTTGCTGTAATCACCGACTGAACCCAAATTGGAAGCTCGACCCTCTCCTTTCTTTCATGACATGCAATTTTGTCCAATTACACCTCTGTGAAGCACCTTACAATGTTTTTCTATGTTAATTGTGAAAGCCGTTAGTGTAGTTATTAATTTTAACTCCCCTTACCATGGGTAATTTGATCAATCTGAGCCATTACTCTGGCTGAGATCGGTTAAATCAACACAAACCACGGGCTCAGTATTTTTGTTGTTAAATTGAGAATTGAAGGTGAAAGCCCAAGACCCTTAGAGTAGGATGGCATCAACGTTAAGATGTTAACAGAAAACATAAGGCACATTCGGAAACAGAGTCCACGTGACACCAAGGTCCAGTTTCACAAGCTGAAGACTTTACTTAGATGAGGAAAATAAGGAATTTCAGCTTGAGTTGACTTCCCAGCCAATCAGCACCCTTTTCTCCTGTAGTATAAATTGCCGTGATCATTTGAAATTTGGTATTCTTGTGTTTGTCCTGATAGGTGCAAAACAAAAACCTTCGGCAACATGCCTCTCTTTTCAGCAATATTCAAGTTTCAGTTTTGCACTAATCTCATCATTAAAGCTGTCCACTGCTTTTCATCAACTAGAGAGCAAACATCAGGACTTAAAACATAATATTATGAATCTTAGGACATCTAACCTTCGACTCAGTAAAAGAAAAGAGAGAAAGAAAGAACTTGCATTTCTAGAGGAATAGAAACCTCGGGAAGACTGCAGCCAATGGAGTACTTTTTAAAAAGTAATCACTGTTGCAGCAAATGTGGTAGCCAATTTGCACACAGCAAGCTCACACAAACAACAAGATGTTGGCCAAGCAATCAGTTATCTTGGTAATAACTCTATTAAGTTGCAGGTTGGACTGATGGGACATGATTTTCCTACCCTCAGTACACTTGTGCCAGGCTCAATCTGATAACCATCCATTTTCTTAGTCCAAGACGACACTGAGTTTATTACCTAGCTCATACTTTTAACCTGCCCAGCCAACCATCTGAAATTGTTCTCAGTTGGCAATATAGCAACCAGTTTCTACTTTTAATGTTACCATTGTAGTTGTGTAAGAGCTAAGCATATTGTGATCCCCGAGAGTGTGGTATCACAGTATGATCATAATTCATCACACTATTTTTTAATACACCATATTCAATCTCTTTACAAACTGATGCTGATTCATGGTTGGTTTGAGTTGCTGTGCAGCAGCCATTCTGAAACCAGGATGGATTAATAAAGGCTGGACACAGAGGGAGGCGGTGGTGTAGTGATATTGTCACTAGCCCTAGTATCCCAAAGACCCAGGATAATGCTCTGGGGATGGGGGTTTGAATCCCAACATGGTGGATGTTGAAATATGAATTCAATAAAAAACCTGGAATTAAAAGTCTGATGATGACCATTATTGCCAATAGCAATAAAAACCCATCTGATTCACCAATGTCCTTTAGGGAAAGAAACTTGCTGTCCTTACCTGGTTGGGCCTACATGTGACTCACAAATGACTCCAGCAATGTGGCTGACTCCTATCTGTCCTCTAAGCAAGGGCAATTAGGGGTGGGCAATAACTGGCCTAACCAGTGACGCTCACATCCCATAAATGAATGAAAAAAATCATTGACAATTTAGCAGAAGTCAAGAAGTAGGTAGGAAGCAGGTATCATAGAACCTTGCAGTAATGAATGAGGCCAATGAACCCATTGTACCTCTGTCAGCTCCCTGGAGGAACCTACTACTAAATTGCATTGTCTCATCATTTTCCTATAGACTTTTAATTGAAATATCCATTCACTTCCCATTTAAAAGCAATTATAGATTACACTTTCACCACTATTTATGGTAGTGCCTTCTATTTGCTAACTATTTGCAGCATTTAAAAAGAAAAAAAAACTAACTTCTCCTTGGAGCACTGTGAGCAGCTCAGGACAGCACACCTTAGGAAGGATAGATTGGCCTTGGAGGGAGCAGATTTACCAAGATGTTGCCAGGACTCCAAGGGTTAAGTTGCGTGGAGAGATTAAACAAACTAGGGTTGTATTCCCTGGAATTTAGAAGTTTAAGGGCTAATTTGGTTGAGGTTTCAAGGTCTTAAGGGGAGTGATTGGCTAAACAGTGATAAACCATTTCATCTGATTGGAAAGTGGTAAATAAAACAAACGAGTCAAGCCTAAGAGGAGTGTAATGAGGAATTATTTTTCACACAAAGGGTGATAGAAGTTTGGAACTCTCTTCTGCAAATGGCAGCTGATGTTCAATCAGTTGTTAATTTTAAACCTGAGACTGATGGTTTTTGTTAACCAGGGGTTAAAGGGGCAATTGTGTTAGGTCGCAAATGAACCACGATCTCACTGAATGGTTGAAAAAGCTCGAGGAGTTAATTGGCCTCATCCTATTCCTATGCCCCTATTCTTTTCTGGTGATTGTCTTTAGATTTATACCTGACTGTTACTGACTCACCAACCGGTGGAAAAAAATTGCCTATTGATATTTGACCCTCATCATTTTTAACCTTACACAAAGAGAGATTTTTGTGAAAATAATGGGGGTGACATTCATCTTGGAAACGGCAACTGAGAATCAGCAATTCCTTTACGCTTTGCTCAACATCGGTTAATAGGAGCATGTATTGAGAAGGGTGTTAAGAGGGCTGCCCATTCACTGTTCCCCACTTGTACTCCTGCCCAATACAAATCTCTAGTCTAGTCCAAATTGTGTCTGAGGCAGTGGATATGAAACACGTAAAGAAGCGTAATGAACTCCCATGAAATAGCTGCCCTTTTATGAGGGACTTTAGTTATGTGAACACATTGGAAAAGCTGGAAGAGAAACAGAAAATGCTGGAAAAACTGAGCAAGTCCGGCAACATCTGTGGAGAGAGAAACACAGTTAATGTTTCAGGGTTAAGTCTCTTAACTGGCCCCATTGGCGTCAAGAATCAGGGGAAACCAAGTAAGGTGATTAGCAAAAAGAGCAACGTTGACATGAGAGAAGGAATTGCTTTGCACCAATTAGTTGGGATTTGGATTCACTGCCTGAGAGCGCAGTGCAGAGAACATAAGAAATAGGAGCAAGCATAGGCCATTCAGCCCCCTCAAGCCTGCCCTCCTGTTCAGTAAGATAAATTCAACTGTGGCTCTCAAAAGGGAATAGGATAAGCACCTCAGGCCAACCATCTTCAGCTGCTTCATCAATGATCTTTTTTCCAACATAAGGTCAGAAGTGGGGATGTTCGCTGATGATTTCACAATGTTCAGCACCATTCATGACTTCTCAGATACCGAAGCAGTCCATGTCCAAATGCAGCAAGACCTGGACAATATCCAGGCTTGGGCTCACAAGTGGCAAATAACATTCGTACCACACAAGTGCCAGGCAATGACCATCTCTAAACAGAGAGAATCCAACCATCGCCCCTTGATGTTCAATGGCATTATCATCACTAAATCCCCCACTATCAACATCCTGGGGGTTACCATTGACCAGAAACTGAACTGGGCTAGCCATATAAATATTGTGGCAACAAGAGCAGGTCAGAGGTTAGGAATCCTGCAGCGAGTAACTCACCTCTTGACTCCCCAAAGCCTGTTCACCATCTACAAGGCACAAGTCAGGAGTGTGATGGAACACTCCCCACTTGCCTGGATGAGTGCAGTTCCCACAACACTGAAGAAACTGGACATCGTCCAGGACAAAGCAGCCCCACTTGATTGGCATCACATCCACAAACATTCACTCCCTCCACCACTGACACACAGGAGCAGCAGCGTGTGTACCATCTACAAGATGCACTGCAGAATTTCACCAGGGCTCCTTCGACAGCACCTTCCAAACCCACGACCAACACCATCTAGAAGGACAAGGACAGCAGATAGATGGGAAAACCACCACCTGGAAGTTCCCCTCCAAGTCACTCACCATCCTGGCTTGGAAATATATCACCGTTCCTTCACTCTAGCTGGTTCAAAATCCTGAAACTCCCTTCCTAACAGCACTGTGGGTGTACCTGTACCACAGGGACTGCAGCAGTTCAAGAGAGCCTTCTGAGGGGCAATTAGGGATGGGCAATAAACGCTGGCCTAGCCAGCATCACCCACATCCCTTGAATGATTACAAAAAACCTGATGGGGAAAATTTGTAGGACCAGAGGGAAATGGTGGGGGAGTGGGACAGTTAAATTATTCTTGTGAGATCAAAGAATGGGCTGATTGGCCTCCTTCTGCGCTGTAATCCTTCTATGGTTCTATTTGTGTCACACCTATCAAAATTTCTCAGTCCAAGAAGCTTTCGCAGCGAGAGACAATAATCTACATTTTCTTTCTTTCCGTGGAGACCAAGGGTGTGTACTTTATATTATTACTGGCTAAGGTGCATTTTGTAATTTACAGTTGACATTTCCTTCGTCTGAATTCATGATTTAAATTATTTCTCCGCTTGCAACACTGCCGCACCCCAAATCTGCGGCTGTTATGCAGGTTCAGCACCCATCTCGCCCCAAGGTGTCTGTCTGCGTCCGACCCTGGGGATTCTCCAATACCCCGCACACCACAATGGTTGGGACGGAGACACTGGCCGCGTTTTGGCGGCGACTGTTCAATCACAGCTCTCCCGGTGGCTTCGTGAAGAAATGCAGCTTCTGACACACAAGTTTGAGCCCTGCAGGCTGGCAGAAATACAAGGCACGAGTGAGTGAGTGAGTGAATGGGTGAGTGAGTGAGTGAATGGGTGAGTAAGTGAGTGAGTGAATGGGTGAGTGAGTGAGTGAATGGGTGAGTGAGTGAGTGAATGGGTGAGTGAGTGAGTGAGTGAGTGAGTGAGTGAATGGGTGAGTGAGTGAGTGAGTGAGTGAGTGAGTGAATGGGTGAGTGAGTGAGTGAATGGGTGAGTGAGTGAGTGAATGAGTGAGTGAGTGAGTGAGTGAATGGGTGAGTGAGTGAGTGAATGGGTGAGTGAGTGAGTGAATGAGTGAGTGAGTGAGTGAGTGAGTGAATGGGTGAGTGAGTGAGTGAATGGGTGAGTGAGTGAGAGTGAATGGGTGAGTGAGTGAGTGAGTGAGTGAATGGGTGAGTGAGTGAGTGAGTGAATGGGTGAGTGAGTGAGTGAATGGGTGAGTGAGTGAATGGGTGAGTGAGTGAGTGAATGAGTGAGTGAGTGAGTGAGTGAATGGGTGAGTGAGTAAGTGAATGAGTGAGTGAGTGAGTGAGTGAATGGGTGAGTGAGTGAGTGAGTGAATGGGTGAGTGAGTGAGTGAGTGAGTGAGTGAGTGAATGGGTGAGTGAGTGAGTGAGTGAATGGGTGAGTGAGTGAGTGAATGGGTGAGTGAGTGAGTGAGTGAGTGAATGGGTGAGTGAGTGAGTGAATGGGTGAGTGAGTGAGTGAATGGGTGAGTGAGTGAGTGAATGGGTGAGTGAGTGAGTGAATGAGTGAGTGAGTGAGTGAGTGAATGGGTGAGTGAGTGAGTGAGTGAATGGGTGAGTGAGTGAATGGGTGAGTGAGTGAGTGAATGGGTGAGTGAGTGAG